>NW_010121400.1:7445-7714 GCF_000699245.1 Pterocles gutturalis
AGTTTTCTCGGGAGCTGGTGAAAGAACCTGTGGCAGAGAGAGGAGCGGAATCTGAGAGAGACAACTACGCAGACACACCGGTCAGTGAAGAGAAAGGAGAGGAAGGAGGCGCCGGAACAGATTCCCCTGCAGCGTGGTGAAGACTCTTGGTGATGCCTGTTTGTCCCTCGAGCAGTCCAGGAGAAGAGGTAAACCCATGCTGGAGCCAAGCAGTTGTCACAGGACTGTGGCCCCGTGTGGGAAGGACTCTCCCGGGAGAAGGGACCCCA
>NW_010121401.1:0-48415 GCF_000699245.1 Pterocles gutturalis
GCCGATTGGCTCAGCCCTGGCCTGGGGTGGGTCCAGCCTGAAGCTGGGGAAACTTCCAGCGGTTTCTTACAGGGGCTAGATCGGTGGTACTCCTTCCCCTACTCCCCCCTCCTGGTTACTAAACCCTTAGAGTGGGGGGCTGGGGGTGAACCCTTATCAGTCACTTACAGGAACCACTGCTGCAGCCCCTCCCTTGCTGCCAGAGCAGACTCCGAGCTAGAGAAACTCTTAGCAGTTACTTACAGGGGCTGCCACTGCAGCCCCTCCCTTGCTGCCAGCAGACCTGGAGTCAGGGGAAACCTTTAGCAGCTACTTACAGGAGCCACTACTGTGGCCCTTCCCTGCTACCAGAGAAACCCACCACACAAAACCATTACAGGCACCTAGTGAGAAGAGCATGGGACTTTGCGCATAGCCATCCCTATGCTATGGTCATCTGCAGATGGTCAGCTTTGGGCATCCTGGGGCTCCTGGAAGCTGGAACAAGCATTAGAGGGCAGCAACTCCATTATAACACTGTTTGAGGCTATAAGCAGTTAACTTTGGACCTTTGGATCAAAAGGCTTCTATGAAGGCATCCACCCAGGGTTGTGAGTGAAGAAATTATTGGCCAGATTTGAATACTCTGAACTCTGGCACCACACTTCTCCCTCAATCCAAAAAGAGCTTGTGTTTGCTAACTTTCATGCTGTAATACACATCTTTATTCTTTAGTTTGAGAGAACTGCAGGAGCTCTTGCTCCCGTTGTGTATTTTGCAAATAACTTCAGCATACTCAGGATTTCATTCCATAGCATGTAAAAGGTGGTGCAAGTCTGACTGTTTTAACTACAGATTTCCCAAATCGTTGTCAGATTCAATCTAAGCTGTTTGCTTCATGAAATTGATAAAAGTTCTTGGTTTTCCAGTCATCTACAGGCTCATTAAACAGAGGTCACCTTCCCTTTGGCAGATCTGGTACAAGTATGTTTTCACATCTTCTTTGCTGTAAATCTGGAGCAAGAATTTGACCCCCCATTTGCATTTGGAAATACTTTGTGTACTTGGTCTGGCTAGGATGGAGTTAATTTTTTTCTTGGAAGCCTACACAGTGCCATGCTTCGGCTTTGTGACTAAAAACAGTCTTCATAACACACTGATGTTTTAGCTATTGCTGGACTGTGTGTGCACAGCACCAAGGCCTTTTCTTTTTCCCACCCTGCCCCACCAATGAGCAGGCGGGGGGTGCACAAGATATGTGAAGGGATAGAGCCAGGACAACTGTCCAAAGGGACATCCCATACCACGCAACATTGTGCTCAGCAGTAAAAGCTGGGGGAAAGGAAGAGAAGGAAGGGGAGATGTTCAGTGTTACAGTGTTTGTCTTCTCAAGTAACTCTTACATGTGCTGAGGCCCTGCTTGCCAGGAAGAGGCTGAACACCTGCTTGACAATGGCAAGAGATAAATTAATTCCTTACTTTGCTTTGGTTCACTCATTAAACTGCCTTTATATCAACCGAAGTTTTTCTTGTTTCTGCCCTTCCAATTCTCTCCCCCAGCCTGCGAGGGGGGAGTAAGCGAGCGACCAGCTTAGCTGCCACCTGGGGTCAACCCACCCCAATACTTTTCAGTTCCCAACATGGGGCAAGAGGATTTCAAGATAACATCATTTGATCAGAGCATGCTAGGTGGAACTGATAATTGTTAAGCTGTTAATTGTCAGGGTCCTGTGCTTGCTTGTCTTACTCTAATAAATTAAAGAGTTTAATACTTGTTGGTGGCTGGTTTGGACCTTTGCTGTTTATTGTAGCACTTATCTTACTCTGCTGTGCCAGGAAACATTTTGTTAACAGCAATGGCCACATGCCTGGGCTGGCATAGGGCCCAGGCACTGCTGCTGTTCCTGTGCTGCTATACTGGAACACTCGTGTTATGGAGTTAATAATTTTCATCATAGCAGCACACAGGGTATTGTGTTTTGGATTTGCGACTAAAATACACCAGTGTATTAGCTGTTACTGAGCAGTGTTTGCACAGCATCAAGGCCTTTTCTTTTTCCCACTCTGCCCTCCCAGCAAGTAGGCTGCAGCTGGACAAGAGGCTGGGAGGGGACACTATCAGGACAGCTGACCCCAGCTGACCAAAGTCCTATCCATTAGCAAGAAGAAGCAGAATCTCCAACTTGCAAAATTGATGCAGATGTATTGAGTCATGCTCCTGCAATCAATTTGGCAGTTGTGTAACTTTACATAGAATCATATATATATATATATATATACACACACACACACTACTTATGTAGAACCTTTAAGACCATGGCCTTCTTAAACATAAATTGTTTAGCACTTATCGCACAAAATCATGGTTCTGCTGAAGTTAGTGAGCATTTATTATCTGTTTTCTAGGGTAAAAACTGACCCCAAAATTTACCTTTTTCTTTTTTTTTTAATAATGAGTATGGCTTTTTTTTAAAATTTTCAGCTTATTCAAAAAGACAAAAAATAAATAACCATTACAAAATATTAAGAAACCAATCTTTTAAGATGAAGCAATTATTCATATAGTTTTGCCATTTGAAATTAATTCTAAATTGAAAATGAAAATTCCCATCAAGCTACAAATTTTACTTCACGATGCAAAATGTCACTAATTATTGCCAAAAAAGTACTACTGCCAAGGCAAATACACAAAATAAAATGTTGCTGTGTTTAATGCTACAATATTATCTTTATTTTCCAGTGAAAAACAACAGTTTGTGACAGTAAAAAAAAAAGAAAATATTTGTTTAGTTTTTATACTTTTTATCACTCCTGTTCTATATCTTCATTTTGAAATTCATAGTCTGTAAGATACAAGACTTGAAAAACTACTGAAATAACTTGGTTAACACCATATGAGGTTCAAAGACAAACTACTTTGAAAAATCCACTCTGCTGAAAGGGTACGTAGTATGATAAGTGGAAGTTCTGCAATTAAACCATTTACAGGATAGAAGCCAAAGGCACTACTGAAAGCTTAGCTACAAGTTTGCTGGAATAACAAGTTCATAGACTGTATATATATTTTCACTAGATGCAGTCATCCTGGTAAAAATCCATGTACGCTCTATGCACAAGAGCAGTTCCATGAGTGAAAACACTCTCAGAAATAAAAGGTAAAGAAGACGCAGATGTTTCCATTACCCAGTTTCATCTAACCACTCTGCCACCACCAGGCCGTATTCTCACTGAGCAGCTATGGTTCTTAATGCCTTCCTATTTGAGGGAGCTTCCCCTCCTAAAAGTTTGCATGGGACTGAATGCCAGGAGTTCTGGATTCTCACTTTGGTTCTACTGTTGCCATTCCATGACCTACCCACAATCCAGGTTAAATCACTTCCCTCCTCATTTCTGGGAAAGAAAGTTATTGCTGAACCCCTCCTCTCCTTGCCAGGACACTAGAGATGAATTGTGATGTGAAATCCACAGCATCTCAGGTGTCCTGGGTATGAAACAACCAAGTCAATGCAAACACACATTCTCCAAGAAGGGGTTGCATGCACCTCAATGCTGGGATGTGTTCTACCTTTGTCACAGTGTCAATGAAAGACACGTGGAAGCGAGGCCACCCTTAAAATAATTTCTTACGAAGCATTGCTGGAATGCAGCACCACAGCTCCATATCTGCATTGGTTTTCCCTCTCAGCCCTATGTATGGGGAACATCCATCTGTAGCTTAGTATTCCTCCTCTGTGCTGCAGAAGCATTAACAAATAGAGATAACCAGGGCTCAGGATTAAGACCAGAGTCTCCATCCTGAAGGATTTAGAACTTTAAGTAAAAAGTAGGACAGAGTACTGGTTAGAATGAAGAAGTGATACACAAATTTTAAGGGATTGCTATTTCTTCCCAGAGAAGAGAAGCTGTTTTCTAAAGTGTATATTTGTAGGTATGAAACATTTGCCAGAGAAATCTCTCTCAATTCTTGCTGGCAGAACATTAAGGTCCTTTGAGGAAGCACACATCTGAACTACTAAGTATGATTATTTTAAGGGTTTTAAAAAGAAGTTGTTGTTCTGCACGACGATTGCCAAAAGGTTAAGAGCTCCCAGACCGGTCAGTCCTTTTCACAGACAGACCCCCACCAAAATCACAGCCATAGAGTTCCACCCGAAGGGCAATACCATGATACCAGGTTCTTGGAACAATACGGATAAACCTGGACAGGATGGGTGGATTAAAGAAGTGCTTGACGTGCCCATTGCTGTTTTCATTACCCAAGAAAACCTGAAAATATACAAACACACAATTAGTTAAAAGGCAGCACTTCAAAAAACCCTGCTTTTTCTTTTTAAAATGGTTCCAAGCTGTTGCATTAACCATCTAGGGTAGATGAACTGACTCACTTCTGATTCTATGTAAGCTCACATCCAGTCTCTTCCTAAAACACTGGGTCAAAGCTAGTTCAGGCCACTAGTATCTGAGTCTGAACGGATTAAACGGCCTCTGTTTCCATCCACACCATTAAATTTTCCATTCTAATTTGGATGGACAAAAATCCCAAAATTCCCTTGTTTTACCTCTGCTAATAGCCCTTGTGGGCTACGTTGGTGTAACGTGATATGGGCAACAATATAAAGTATTCTGTCTGCTCTGTTGGTATCTGGAGGTCTCCAGCTCTGTTACAGCAAAACTGCTCAATAACATTAATTTCACTTATAAAATCAAGGCAGAAATGGAAAAAGCTGAAAGAAGGCCCTGAGAAATCCATTGTGCATTCAAATTAAATGTCCGTGCACCTTCAAATTAAATATCCTCCTTTACAAATAGCATCAGCTCATTTTATCAGTGTTGACTGCCTTCTCTACAGATTTGGTGTTCTTTCCTTTTATTGCTGTTAATTACTATTATCAAAATCAGACGGATAGTATGACATTATCTGTAGTAACCCCAGCTCCCTATCACTTTGAAGTCCTGTGAGAACATCTCCTTGGCTGGGTATTCTGCCTTTGGACCTTGACTGTGCTCAACATCTTAAAAAAAGCAATGATACAATTGCCTGAGCTGAAGATGATACCTTTGCCACTGAGCTTGAGCCATCTGTATAGGATTTCCACTCTGAGCCTTCGTCACTGTATAGGATAACATAGGTTTTCACAAAGTTTTCAGCAGATATGGACTTGACCCCCTGGGTAGCAATAGCAGTTATCTTCTTAATTGTGAGGAGATCAATTTGCAGCCACTGTTGGTTGTTGTTCGACTACAATTGATAAAAAGGGTTGTCTATTAGCAAACATGTCTATGTCTCTATTTGCTTAAGTGAAAAATCCTGTTTAAAGATAGCTAAAACTGCATCAAAATGCATCAAAACTGTATCAAAGAAGTGCAGAAGAGTAAAGCTGAGGCAAAAGTCACAAGCATTCTTGGCATTCTTAACTTCTTCAATGCAGATGGTGTATTTGGTGTCTTAAGATCTCCACATTAATTTCCAACACATAATGAAAAGTAACACAGATTTCTCTCCAGTTTTAAAATGCAATACATAATACTAATACCAAACAGTACCAGCAAATCTCAAGGTGCTTAATAAAGAAATGCATCTCCATTTTGAAGACACAGAAGCCCACATGCCTTGCTGAAAGTCATCAAGCTCCATTATCCATTAAGCTGCACTGCATACAAACCTACCCAGGAAGGTTTCCTTTAACCCCTTGGAGTAAAATATTCAACTCATATTCATCTCCTGAAATTAACAGGGCTATTTATACAAGGCAGTGCTGCAGGCTCTGGCCCAGAGGACACATCTCTCAAAATATTATTTCATTGCTGTTGCCAGAAATTCAACAAGTTTCCTACCAGAAGAATTGAATGGGCTTCTTCCTAAAGGATGGCTAAAGGAACCCTGTCACGCTTGGCACAAGACACAGTGTGCAGGAAGCACAGGAGCACACAGGCAACAGAAAGTGTAGCTGTCTTGCTGTTGCCCCCATTTTTCATTTGTTACCTTGGCTCGCCAGGCATTCATCTTTCCTTTACGATTGAGACGAGCAAGTGAAGGGTCCCATGTGTTAAACCAGGATGTCTTAACAGATGAGGCTGTTATCTGGGTATTCTTGATCTCTCCGTTTTCCATTCCAAGTGGCAAAGAGCAACCTGTTAAAAGAAACAATGTTATCTCCAGTTCATCCAAGTAGCCACAGCCTAAGCAACAGTGTTGGAATTGAGAACACTCACAATTTTAGCTTCATTTAATGCATTAGGTAAAAAATTTGCCAGAAAGGAAACACCAGCACACAAGTCTTCTTACCATCTACTTCACAGCCCAGGAGCTCCATGCGAAGCGTGGGCCTGTTGTAGGCCTCAGTTGGGTAGACTCTGATGTACCGAGCAATGATAGGGGGATCAATGGCATTCTCTTTTACCCCATAGGCATCGGAATTACCTTCGAAAATCTATTTACAAAAAAGAAAAAAAAATATCCACACGGAGTTAATTCAATGCAAACACAAGCTTGGCTGCTGAAAACCTGCTCTTTTACGAACGCAGTCTTTTTTTACACCATTAGGCCCTACCCACTGTGACGGAGCGCCCTGTGCTGCAGGGCAACTTGAAACATTTCATGGTCCCATCTTGGCCTATCTGGGAGAACCTGAAGACCTCACTTCAAATAAGCAACCATTTCTATGTACTATGTAAGTCTAGTAAGAAGGCATTAGTAAGGAGGCAAAAAGAGAGGCAAGAGACAACAGCTCTTTGATTCAGGAGTTTTACCACAGAAACCTCAGGGCAAACTGAAGGGAGCTGTGATTGGTAGGGTTAGAGTGGTTGGGCACAAAATGAACCTCCTGCAGGTTTGGCCACTCTTATTACACAGGCCTTCTGCAGGCAATTCAGACCGTTTAACATTCAACGGTTATGACAACAGGAAGGGAGGGGAGAGAAAGGAGGATCTAGTCCCAAATGGGGTTCATTTTTAGTTCAGCTTCCTGCTTGCTTCAAGAAACTGACATGAGGGATAAACAAGTAGGGAAAAACGCTTGTGGGAAAGCCAGACTCTATACAGTCGAGGTCACAGGGCCAATCTAAACCCCAGTCTAGGGGGTTCCTCACTTTATGGTTTGTCTTCTGGTCTGAATTTGATTAGATCTGTAAATGCCCTTTGGGGCCCTCAAGTTGTATTAAGTTTCTGCAGGCTATCATTTTTCCCCCACTATCTTTTAACATAAAACTGTCACTTCACTACATCATCCGATGATGCTGCATATGTTGTTGCAACCCATATGGCACATACAGACCTTTTGTGCTGGAGAGCTGTCTCCTTTGAAGGTGCTCCACTTCCGTTTGTCTTTGCTGTAAACAATAAAAAACTTCTGGATGTACAAGGACTTTAAAAACTGCTTGGCTCCCTGAGTCTGTATCCCAGTTAACAGAACTTGTCTTTGAAAGTCCACCTAGGAACAGCAAAAGTGTTTATAAAGCCAACAATGAACAGCAAAATCCATTTCATTCTTTGGCGTCTACACTATAGCTTTGAGCCCTACATTTTAAACCCCCAGCACTAACACTCTCAGGAGGAATACAAGCAGATGCCAGAGTCCAACTTAATGCCGTCATTTAATTTCTGTATTTATTTGTGTGTGCATTTCATTTCAGAGGCCATTTTACAACGCAGCATCACAAAGCCACCCCAAAAATATCTGTGTGTCTGTGCTAGGCAAAACTCTGCTATCCTCACTTTCCAGATAGGCAAAAGGAATACAGAGAAATTCAAGGCTCACATTTTCATAAGCTGCCTCTAGTTTTGGATACCCAGGCTGAGAACAGGCGTATGACACAATGAAGTGCTGAAAGCCACCATTCCTGCCAATATCAGATCCAAAAACTTAGCACATAAAATCAAATCAGCAAAATGTTCCTGTCAGTGGTGAAACTCATTCTTCAGGATATGCCCTCCACACTTCACTGCAGTAGCCTCAGCTTCTCACTACCATGTCCCCTATCAAATTCTTTCTCTTCCCCACATTATTTCTAGTTCCACAGCAAATTTCCCAACCCTCTCCCTCTACTTCACCTCCACTAGCTAGCATGTCAAATGTTAGCAAGCCAAGCATAAGAGCCACCTATTGAACTTACACTGCAACACTAGTTTGAGTCTTTCTTTTCTCCCAACTGCCAATTTTAATGAGATTTGTAAGAAATAAAATATCTTCCCTAAATTTGGGTGCACATTGGCTATCTGGTGTGAAAGTGATTGAGATGGAAGAAAAAGACAGAAGAAGTGAGGTGACTGAACAATATAGTGCTTGAAGTCATAATTAGAAGCTTAATTTCCCTGTGAAGCCACACTGTGCTATGTCAAGTTGGACACATAAGCATCCAAAACAAACACAAAACTATTGGAAGCAATGTTTGAAAGTATTACACTTTAAATGATCACCCAAACATAAATATATAAATATAAATATATACTGTTAAGTGGACAGAGGAAAAAAAAAGTAATGAAAAGAATGACTCTGCCTACAAAACAGTTACAGTCTTAAATTGTGAGGGTAACTGTCCAGTCAATGGGCCTCAATAGCAGTAGAGACTGTGTTACACCAGGGGAGGGGGACAGTTTATGGTATCACCAATCAAGCTTGCTGCATCTTTTCAGTTTCACCCAGGAGTCTTCTCAGCAAGAAAAAGAGCAGCTTGAGCTTCTAAAACAAGTTGCAGGAAAATCACAACCCAGGATTGTATGGCCATACCCACGCTCAATGATGGTCAAATACACGTCAGACCAACCATACCTGGATCCAAGAGAGTTCTTCATTTTTCATTGTAGTGCTCCAAGCATTGTATGTTCCAGAATTGTTTAATCGGGCTAACTTAGGTTCCCAATAGTCTAGACAGAAAATATGAATAAAGCAAGAATTTAAGAGAGGTGCTGAAAAAAAATATTGAGGCTGTAACTAGTTACTGATGTTGAGTGCTTCAAGTTCTTTTCCAATCTGTTTTAGGAAAAAAAACCCAACCAAAGACACTAAAAACATAATCTAGGATAATTTGGACATGGTCAACAACTGAAAGTCAGCTATTACCCTGTGGAGTTTTCTAGTTGGCAGAATGACTTTAAAAATAACTGCCTTTTATGTCCTGTACTGTCTACTGATTTGGAACCAGGGTCTGGAGTTTGCTAAACAAGTTTTGGCTGCCAGTGGGATCAGACAGAATATGTGCTCTACATTCATGGCAGAGAGCCTCCCTCTGCATAAGGAGGTTTCCATGTTAACAACTGATATGAAATATATACGACAACACAGCTTTCAAAGCCTTTATCACACTGTGGTGGGAAATGAAGAAAAAACATAAATCCACATAAAAATCAGTTTTCCAAAATAATTTATTTGTTATTTTGAGGAAAAGGATGTGTGTTCCTGCATGCGTGTGTAACCTGTATACCTTGATTTGCCACTGTCCATGTAAAAATCTATCAATTTCTCTATCAAATGATCCCACTTTTATACCAGGAATAAACTTGATAAATTAAAGACTCATTTCTCTGGGTGCTAGGTTCCAAAATCTTTCATAACAAACACACCTTGTCCTTTCACATCTCATAAAACATGGAAATCTCAAAAGCTTTTGAACACTTGCTGTTGATTTTCAAGCAGGGAACCCGGAGAACAAAAAGATAAAGCTGTATTTGTTCCAGGTCATCCAGCAGGCCACGGACAGAGAGGACTCTCTGACTTTCAGGCTTGTGATACTGACAGTAAATCTGTGACACCTAAAATATAATTATGAGGGCTACCTAGTGCAGTTCACAGTCTCTGATTGCAGTACTGGAGAGCTTTTTAACCTGACAGTTGATTCACTGCTGAACTGATTTCATAAGACAAATTACGAGATGCCAAAAGAATATGAAACTGCAATACTTTGCTGGGGATATTCAGTAGCATGCCTGGACCTTTTCAAGTATTAACTCACCTACATGATCTGAAGCGCTGATTTGCGAATCGACTATAACTCCACTTGCTAGACCCATTGGAATCCTGCATTCTAAAGAGAGCACATTAAGTTAGTTGTTAAAGAAAAGGAGGGCTATCCCAACATATATTCTGGCGAATCTTCTAAGACAACATAATTCAGAACAATTCTTAGTAATTGTAACATCACCACTCTCTTCCCAGAGAAGGCTGAGATAATATCTGTAACTCCTCTCAGCAGATTAATCCATTGGTCACTGTGAGCAAACCTCAAATTCAAAGCTAGTATGCTAAAGGAATAAAGGTAGTATGCTAAATAATTCAAAGCTAGTACACTAGAGGGTAAACATTTTTTCTTCTAGAATAAATTTACAGAAATCACTCCACTCCTTCCTTGAAGACACAGAGAATCTGCTTTGGGTTTTTGCAGAACAATCTCAATTATTTTTTAGTGATCCTGAAGTGGTAGAAATTACTTTATAGCTTGACTCCCCCAGTTAAAAAACATCTTAGTTCAGTACCTTTCTCTATAACCAAATAGGAAGCCTGCATAATTCCCCCACTTCAGTGTCTAAAAGCCACCAGCCAGGTCTCTGTGGTTTCATTTCAATTGTTCTAAATGAGCCTTGAAAAAAATGAAGAGAAATGTATCAGAAACATTAGCATCATAAGGTTGATGCTAGCAATGCTGGATGTTAAACCAAGATCAACTTCATCCAGAAAAATTAAATAACCTACCACACATTGCAGAGAGCAATAACTACCACCATCTCAATAATTTTTTTTTTTAGCAAGCAAGTTACAGCTGGAGACTGACATTGGAATTAAGTGAGTGGATAAAAACCTAACCTTTGCTGCTGGTGCAAAGTACAAAACTTTGGATGCCCGTATGTAACAACCGATATCTGCACATTAAATACAGTGCTGAGCCACGTAATGAACAGTGCTATCAAGTTTATTACGTAACGTAAGGATGTTAATTCTGTGGTGCTAATTATAGTTCTTACTCCTGCTGCCCCAGTGTGTTGTTCAAGTAATGTAAAGAATGGATGTCAAGAAGCAAAAAGTATATGTGGGGGAATTAGATGTATGGGCCCTCCCCTCACTTTCTGCATGTCCCAGGAGGTCTAAGGACTGAGCAGGAGGCAGATATGGTTTAGGCTGTTTGCTGCACTTCTTCAAAAGCACTGTACATGCTTAATTGCTTTTCTTATATTCCTAGTTAGTGCAGACATGATAATTCTTGCTCCCATTTAAACAAAAACATATGGAGATGTCATAGTGAAAAACATCACCTTAAAAAGCTTAAATTGTGAACAAACCACCTAATGTTCACTAAAATAAACTCCTATTATTCCAAGACAATCCCATTATTTTGAACCCCTTGTTTCCTGTTTGTGTGCTTTGTTTTGTTTTTTTAAATATTTGTAGCTCACAATACAGGCTTCATAAATGCTGTTATTGCACACACTGCTGACAGTGATGGGCAAAGGAGAATATCCTGTGGCCTAATGAATGCTTTTAGCCTATTTCTTTTCTCTCTGGACGTGAGAGTTCTCCTAGGACTCACATTCGTTCTTTCTGTTCTGTATCACACTCATCTTGACATTACAAAAATAAGCCCTCACCATACTGAGCCAGATACCAACAGTCTTTCCCAGCAAACATCAGTGAGACTTCAGTAGCCTTGAAGCCTGGGGACGCATGAACAGGATTGCTGCGCTATTGTACACGTGTCATTTCATGAGGAATTGGTGGCTGACACCATCCTACTAACTTCTTTTTTCCAATACTGACCTTTACTGTTGAGCACCTTCCAAAGCCAAGCCCAGCACTATGACCTACTATGCAGATAGGACAAGAGAGATGCAACAAAGGAGAGAAACCTGCTCATGCTCACGTATCTGGTGAGTGCCAAGGAAAGCGCAAAACAGAAGGTAGTGCTGCAGACCATGCAGCTATTCATTTTCCATATATATCCCCTCTCATCTGAGAGAAAGACATTTACAGACAAAATTTAAGTGCTTGGACAACTTTACTCATATTTCCAGCTTTACAGGAGAGCAATGTTATCTTTATTTCCCCCCCTTTATTTTGTGAGGTGCAAAGTGATGAATTTCCTTCTGGCCATCATAGGCAAATGAACTGTCAGTGCTCTCAAACTTTCTTACTGCACCCAGCCAGCTTCTGTTCACCTTTATCATTAGTATGATGACAACAGACTGCAACGGTCACCCCTCTGAACTTATTCTGCTCTGATACTTACCTGGAAGGAGTGTGTATGTACCAAGCTGATGCTTTGGCTCTCCTTGTTCTGTGAAGGTCTGTCCATGAAAATGAACAACATGAATGTCTTTTGGCCCACCCATGTTCAGCAAATGCCATCGGACCAGTTCACCTTCATACATCCTCAAGCCTTGCAAATTGTAGGTAATCCCATTAATGGCTGAAACAAAAATAGTGTAAGGAAGACTGCTCACAAAATAGGTCTCCCAAAGTGCTAGAATGTAGTCATTAAAATGAGTAAAATATGTAATGATGTAATGCATTTGATAAAAAAACCCGCTTTTTCCAATTCAAAATGCTACACACTTTATGTACATCAATTCAGAAAATCCAGAAATTTCACCAGAGGATTTGAGCACAGTTTTCTTGCAACAAATTGCAGGCAGGAGAACAAGGAAGTGTAAGAAATCATCAGATGGGAACACCAGGCCCAGAAGAAAGGACAACTACCCAAAACGTGTTCTGCAGCTTACATTTCCACAGCTGTACAGTCACAACCGACACCTTCAATTAATAACTGACTTTATAGACCACATTTTCAAAAGGCAGACTGCACTTCTCTACATGCCTTTTTCAATCATGATCACTTACAGCACACAAGCATCAGATTTTCAAAGAGAGAACCACAGAGCTTTGTTACTGACCATTATTTCTAAGCAAAAAAAGGGTTACCTTCAGTCAGCCAGTTACTTAACTCTACATGACTAAAAACTCTGTATCCACAGAGAGGTATATGAAGGGCTGTCCTACAGCTGCTTCACATTCCTCAGTAGAACTAGACAGTCAGTTAGTTTGATTAGTCAAATTATTACAATATTTTTAAATTTACTGCAAAAAGTTTTCAGGGTATTAGTTTCTTACTTGAAAAGTGGACATTTTGTTTTTCTTTTTTCTTTTTCTTTTTTTTTTTTTTTTAATATGGTCCTGGGATGTATGCGAGCATGAGAGAAGTTTTCTGTTGAAAGTTTCAGTCTAATATATCCTTTCTTAGTTTTAATAAAAAATTTCCAGTCAATGCTAATCTTCACACACAAAACTTTTAGTCTTATGGGTACAATGGAAAACAACATAAAACATTCACATAATTAACATGTAGGATTTATGCATGTTCAAAAGCACTGTGAGCTGAGATACCTTCCCCAACACCTTTCCCTTTACCCCAATCAACTGAATATTAAGCAAAATGAAATAAGTACCATAGAATTTGTGGCATTGCTGCATTTCTTGGGTCTTCTCAGTGCAAGGCCTTCTAGAACGTTTGTCAAAGTACCAGCTTTTCTCTTCATCAAAGACCATAAAAAGCAAGAAAAAGTCCTGGATCAATGTTCTGCTGTTGTTTGACTTACTGAAGGTTCCTTTTTGACAGATCAGTATTGGCCCAATCAAACCAGAGTGAATATCTTTCTCCTAGAAGGTAATAAACTCATATTAGATGTAAAAGCAGGTTTCCCAGGAGACGAAAAAACCCCATAGCATTCCACAGAAATGCAGCAGGCCCTAAAAATTTAAAGCAGAGGCCAGAATTGCTGTTGCCTTGTATCTTTACTTTCCCCTGCTTAGTCTATGAAAAAGTTCCCCAATTGGAATTATTCCACAGTTTATAGCCTCTTTTAACTGAGTGTAAGAGATTAAGTGTCACACAGGAACATCAGGCCCAAAATAAAGGACAGCTATCCAAAATGTGTTCTGTAGCTTACATTTCTACAGCCACACAGTAACATCATTTGGAGATATTCAAAACCTGACTGGACATGGTCCTGGACAACCTACTCCAGCTGACCCTGCTTGAGTTGGTGGGGGAGACACTAAATGATCTCTAGTGATCCCTTCCAACATAAATGTTTCTGTGATCAACCCCAGCAACACTACCACTTCTATTTTGATTTCCTTACCAGATTTAAATCGGAGTAGTAGATCCAGGACCGACAAGCGGCTCCTGACTGCATAGGTCCCGATCGCCTGTTTGCATACCATACATATATGTAACTGTTATTTGGCTGAACTTCATCATCTTCCTTAAACCAAGCAGTAGATTCATCATCATAAATGCTTCCCTCAGAGGACTTTTCATAGAGAAGTCCATGAGCATGGAGCGAATATGGTCTGGATGCCAGATTCTTAAAATGAACCTAAAAAAAAAAAAAAAAGATTCTGTTTAGCAAATTCAGGCCTAAACCTAACTCCCTCATGACCTCAAAACAGGGTCAAGATTTGTATAATGATTACAGGCTACGTTGTGCATGGCAGGGATAGCTTTTGACATCTCCATGCAGAGTCACCCTCTTTGATACAGGCAGTTAATTAAAAAGTAGAAAGCATGAATCTAACTCTGCCTTCCAATGCATCTAGGTTCCTAGGACTTTTACTGCTGCCCTTCACACCTGGATATGCTTAGTTACAGCAAGCAGGGAGATGGGGAGTTTCGACCTCTTCTGCTTTGCTGCACTGAAGGGCACAAAATAGTAACACTTGACCTCTGTATCGCTCTTGCTGAAATCAGTGCTCCTCACTTGTCCCACAGAAGCATGAGAAGAGGGAGATTACATATTTACTTCTCCCTAGAGAGAATGATGCTCCCAAGCTAAAATAGCCTCTTTTTTCTCTTACTCATGTTTTTAAATGCAGTTCAATGTGTTCCTGTTGCGCACTACTCCTACTGAAATAAGAAAAAGGTAGTGAGATCTACTCTCCCCATCTAAATCTATCCCTGTGTGTTGGAAGACTGGATGAAGAAGGATGAGAGAAGGGAAAGTCTATAGTAATGTGGTTCCTAATGCAAATATACCACTGTATCACCCGGGATACAGGTCCTCTCCATCCTTCTTGTTTATATTAGAACAAACCAACCCATTTACAGCAAAAGTTTTCAGAGGAAAATACACTTTTTTGGACAAATATATACGTTCATCTTGAATACAAATGTATTGATTTACTTTAAAAAAATTAAGAAGCTCCCTTTACACATAAAAAAATAATATTTTCAGTGCAATCTGGGTTTAAAAAGATTTTTTTTTTTTAAATGTTAAACTTAAATCTTATTTTACATTAGGCTGATAAGCCAGTATTTATTGTTGGGAAACATAAGAAAGAAAAACAGAAATTAATTTATTGTGAATAGGAGAGAAAAAGGATGTGTTTCAAAGAAACAAATCACCGTGCTTATATGTCCAAACTGCAATTTCTAGCTTTGAAAACTGTTCCCCCATCGTGATCTTTTAAAAATTTGTGGTACTTTTAGACCCACTCCATGTCACACTGTAAGACTGCCATAAGACTCTTATCCTGCACACATATTCAAAGCATTGACCTACTAGGATAACATCGTCCACTTCAGCCCGGATAACTGGCCCCAAGATGCCAAGGTGTTCTTTATATTCATCTTCATCCTGAAGAGTTGTAAAGGTACTGTCCGTATAGCTTTGGAAAATCACCTTATATGTGGTGCCATCTTTACAGGTTTTGTCATTCATCGTTGTACTGAAAGGAAATCCCCAATTAAAAACTCACACAGTGAATCAGAAATAATAGTTTTGATGAAATCTGAGAACTTGCATAGCAGGAACATTTCAGAATATAAAGAATAAACACATAAATAAATGTTAGATTATTCTGAAAATCATGACTTGCAATGTTTAAGCAATTCCAGTTCTACCGTTGTATATGAGATCCTTCAGCTAACAGAAACACATTTTACATTTGATTATATCTGCACTTTGCAACACAAAGCTGGTAAGACAAAAATAAGCTTTTAGGCATTCAAACCATTCTTGAGATCTTAAATAAAAGCACCAAAATGCTACTATTCTGATAAAACATTATCATTCCCTACAAACCTTGCCTCATTATGAATTATGCAAAAAACCAGAAACTTAACCAAAGTCATCTACTAGGAAGAAAGGCTGTTTTTCATCTCTTCAACACACTGGGATGGTATATGCCACGGGCTCTGTTAATTCACTGGAACAATGCACCTATACCAGCTGAGGACAAACCTCACTGGAGAGATCTATACAGAACTGTGATCATAAGGATTTCTTGGACTTATTTTCCAAGTGTGCAAAGTCTGTTGTTTCTGCCATTTTTGCAAATGCCATTTATATGGACTGAGATGAGTCAGGAGAATGCTGAAAAAGTGAAGGGAAAAAATATCAAATAAAATGGAAATTCTATTTGAGAAATAATATGTGTTTGGAGATGAACTTTGCATAACGAAAATTTTCTTCCTCCTGTTTTTGCTGCTTTTGATAAAACCCTGAAGTTGTGGCATTTTTGGTCTTGTTCATTTCAAGGGCCAAAGTTCAACTTTTTGATGAAAAGTGACTAGAAATTCTACATGTTGTAGGGTGAGTACTGATCCTAATTTGTATGAATTAAGATAATGACTTTTTAGTACAAAATTTCTCTCAAGTCACATATAATCTGTGCTGTGGCATAGTGGCCAGTCTTCCCTGTCAAAATGGAAGAAAAGCACTCAGCAGCAGGGCTTGTGATCCAGTCACCTTCAGATTTCTCTAAATAGTAGGAACAACAATGCAATAATTCATGCAGCTTTATTTTTACTTTAAGGCAGTCACCAGTGTGATTAATCACTTTGCATCTTTCATATATTTTTCAGTACTGCAGCCTTGTAAAGTTGGATAGTACTATTATCCCATTTTACAATAGAGAACTGAGACATCAGAACCACTTCTCACTAGTGCTAGAAACTTTTATTTCATACTGCCTATAAGAATCATCCTGTCTGTATTAGATCAGTCAGTCCATTAAATTCCTGGAAAGACTTTATACAAGGAGGTCTCTATCCTGTGTCTACTAAAGAATCCCAGAACTCAAGGAGGAAGTAAAACTGGTCATTCAAGTATAACAAAATTAACTGGACGTTTCCCTCCTGGCCTCTTATGGTGGGTTTTTCAATGTCTGTTTTAGAGAGTATTTCTAGTGAGTCTACAAAGGGGAGTTAAGAAAAAAAGGCAAAGAAAGTTCTTAGTTGTGATTGCTCTTGATTATAGTAGTCTCTCTCTCTCTATGACATTCCAGGGAGGTCCCAGCCTCCCATGGAAAATTCTTAGGATTCCGCAACTGAAATGTTGATAATGACATTGCACATTACTGTTGCTCTTAAATTTATCAGTACATGAATCAACATTCTGCTAGTATGTATCAGGATGGTGTGATAAATGAAAACAAATTATTTAGCCAAACCTTTTTTTATATCCTGCATAGCTCCAGCAGACCTCTTGAGCTGCAATATAGTACCTCCTCTCATTCCCTTTGCTTCGCAGGTAATGCTCAGCAATGTTGTCTGGGTTACGTTGTTCATTGATATTCACTTTTGGGTCTGTCATGTATGGGTCATCAAAGCTCACATAATGGTATTCATATTCAATGCCCGATGTTTCCTCACTGTAAGATCCTTCCGTAACATATTCGTAGTCTCCATTTTCTTGGGGAAGACCAATTGTGATTGATGGCTTAAACTGCCGTGGGGTGAGTGTGTAATTTAGCAGCTCTCCATGCCTGGCTCTACGCAGATCCACTGTATGGTTGGCCTCAGTGGGTGCCCCTGTGGTATTAGTGCAACATGGCAGTGTCGTGTGGTTGGTCTCACGCAGAAAAAATGTACGGCCAAACCCCATCATAGAATTGGTGATTTTTGGGGGCTTTTTACTCCTTGGGCTTAGCAAGTGGGTCATTTTTTGATATTCCTTTTTTTTCCTTCGGATCTTGATGAAGGTTCCAGATGTACTCAAAGAATCATTCTTGTTCCCCTCCTTTTCTTTCAGAGTCGGGTACATGTGGCTCCCTTTCTGTTTTTCTCCCGTTAGATGTGGGAACCCTTGATACTTCTTCATATGCTTCTTATTCATGAATGCTGTGCCATTTCTGCCACTATGATTTAACTTATCACTAACAGATTTATCTAACTTTGCCTCTAATCCCAGACTCTCCTTTGCAGACACCAAATTCCATTCCTCATTTGTCATTTTAGATGAATATTTCCCAGCCCTGGGTAATGATGCTTCTAGTAAGTTCTTCACTAGTGGAGGGCTGGAATTGGGGCTTACGTTGCCTAACATATGATCTAAAGAAAGAACTTTGGATAGCTTGGGTTCAGAGAGGCTGGATTCATTAGACCCATCTCCTACAATCAGGTCCAAAGCAAGTGTCAAGTTAACTGCATGCATGGCATTTTCCATTTTTGTTCCCTCCTCTTCCAGTTCATCATCATAATCATTTGGAAGCTGGCCAGTTGCTACTATGTCTGTATCAGATGTGTTCTCTGCATGACGCACACAATGAGGTGCACTTGTCTTGTCAGAAAATGAGACATTTTTATTTCGTACATGATTTAGAAGGTCTTTCATCTTTTGGACAGAGTAAAACTTAATGGCCAGGGAGCTTCGCCTTTTCCTTTTACTGTTAATGCTATAATTTCCTCTTCCTGTGCTTTCCTCTTGCTGCTTTTCTGAAAAAAAATTACTGTTCTTTCCATCAGTTGGAAGCTCTTCTGCAACATTCATTTGGCCTTCCTCATTGCTCAGCAAGTGTTCACCTGTGGACACATTACCATGATCTATTTCATAATTGCTTTGGCTTGTATTCTCAAATACCAAGTCAGCCTTTCCATCACTTGTGCTAGCTAAAAATAAGTCCTCTTCTGCTGTGACTGATGTGTGATTTGACTGGAATGTTTCAGCCTCGATTGGGGGAAGAGGTGTGATATGAGCTTCTAAGAACTTGGAGGTGCTTGTGGGTTCACTGCTATTTACAGCTGTCAGACTCGAGCCAGCTGCCACCTCAGAAGTCAGAGCATCAGTGCCTTCATGCTGTTCCCAGGCCAGTGCCGTAAGGTTTTGTTTTTCTTCATCGCCTGTTGCCTTCCTTGAGCTTCGGATGGAGTAAAAAGAAGCCAGGTAATCCTGATAATCCAAATCCTCCTTATCTCCTTCTTCTTCTTGCACATCTTCTTCAACTGAGGCAGAAACAGCCTTTTTATCAGTCTTGGTGTAAGTGAAATCCACCACATCAAATGCGTAATCTTCCTCATAGTCACATCTGGCATCTCTGAATCTCAGCCTCATGCCGTAACTCATCTCTGGGGTACCCCAGGATGCTAAAAGCCAAGTACCTGCAATTGAAATAAACATGTTTTTCTATTATGCAGTAGTTACAAGAGTGGATATTGCCTATCATGTAAGTGGTCAGGACAAGTTGCTGGGTTTGTTTCTACAGCACCTGCTATAGCAGAGTGCTAATCCTCATCTGGGATTTCCATGAGCTGTCCTTGCAATGAAAAATAATTAAGAACTGTAAATAAATACTAGAACATATAAATAAATAAATTTAAGAGCTGGAGCTCTTCTCAACAGATTAAGCTCTACCTAGGACCTGAGTACAAACATAACTGTCCTGGGTTAAGCAGAGACAGACTGCTTAAAGTTAACTCTTAACTTTTTTTTTTCTCCTCTTCATAAATAGCTAGCAAGAGGCTATGTTTTGGATTTATGCTCAGAAAAGTTGATAAGTGTGTGGTGCTGGCCTCTTCTCTAAAGTAAAAAGTGATAGGACAAGAGGAAATGGCCTCAAGTTGCACCAGGAGAGGTTTAGGCTAGATATTAGAAAGAATTTCTTCACTGAAAGAGTGATCAGGCATTGGAACAGGCTGCCCAGGGAAGTGGTGGAGTCACCATCCCTGGAGGTGTTCAAGAAACGTGTAGATGTGGTGCTTAGGGACATAGTTTAGTGAGTTAGGTGGTGTGGGTTGACGGTTGGACTTGATGATCCTTGAGGTCTTTTCCAACCTTAATGATTCTATGATTCTACATAACAAAATCAAGCAAAAGCACAACTTCATTACTGGGGAGGTTTCCATAAAGTCTGATGGGAGTTTTAATGATTCCCTAGTCTTGAACAATAGAAACCACTTAACATACAATGCATTTTTAACTTCTACGGTCTTGATGCTGTGTAATCACCGAAAACAAGCTTTGAGGACATAGTTTGTTATTTAAATAAAAGATTTTTTTAAAGGTATTTCAACTAGAACAAGGATACCCAAACCTTGTGGGATTTTAGGATAATCACTAAACTCTCACAGCTGTCAATGAGGAATAATCTCTGTTCTTTTGCTGGTAATTCCATAAGTGTAGATTACATGGGTTCTAGCATCACCTTTTCAAGATATGGTATTAATCCTAGTTAGCCATTGAGATGTATACCGATAGCAGTGATAAGATTCAGTGCGGCAGTTTTTACTGCTGCTAAATGACCACAAGCCTAAAGTGAAGTATAGCCACTTTATCCAATAACAGCTAGCATAATTTGACAGTCTTGGACCATTTTAGCTAACTCAGGATGGACAAATATGTGGCAAAATTGGGAATCAACAGTGGAGTTGATACTGGATTATTTCCAAGGACAATCTTAGAACTGCCTTAAAATGATAACTGCTAATCCCAATAATAATTGTGAGGTGAAAAAAACCCCAACAAAAAGAGCCTCAGTAGAGCATACAATTATTCTATGTGCTAAGTCTGTGTAGCCAACAAAAATCCACACACATCAGTTGCACTGGGGAATGACTCAACATTTTCCAGCACTGTGTTTATCTGAAAAGCTTTCTTTCCTATTTAAGTAAGTCCTTATAGACTGGAAATTAAAAAAAATGTCTTAGAAGAGCTGTCAAACTCTATAGAATCATAGAATGGTTTGGGTTGGAAAGGACCTTAAAGATCATCTAGTTCCACTCTCCCTGCCACAGGTAGGGACACCCTCCACTAGACCAGGTTTCTCAAAGCCTCATCCAACCTGGCCTTGAACACCTCCAGGGATGGGGCATCCACAATTTCTCTGCACAACCTGTGCCGGTGCCTCACCACCCTCACAGTAAAAAATTTCTAGTTTTACCACTTACCAACATTGTCCATTTCCACTATGACTGATTCTCCACTCATTGGGAAAAGGTTCAACACATCTTCGTATCTCCCTTGATACAGAAATGAGTGCCCAGAAAGACGAACAGAGACAATGTCATCATCAGTGCCAACACTGGAGAAGTGCCACTGAACGACACTATCTTGGCAAAATCCAAGGATTTCACTGCTGTCAGACACATAGCCATTTATTGCTAAAAGGAAAGCAAAATAAAAGTGGTCTCAATATTGTCAAAGTAAGACTTGAAGAATCTCCTGTTCTTTGATGTCAGTCAACTGAACCAGACTCACATTTGCACCTGGAAAAAGACTGGCAAAAGGCTGAAACCACAATAGCATTGATGGAGATTTCAGCTCTGGAAATAGTATCTCTAAGGCAACAGGGTGCTGTGTCAAATTAAATAGCCTTTGCTTCAGGATCCAGAGACAGCGTCATCCTTAAAATACTGCGTATTTCTATACAGTGCCACCTGGCAAAGTTAGAAGTTCACTGACTCTCTAGAGAATTCCTTGATGGCACTACAACTGAGAACAAGCAATCACTGAATGCTCAGGTTCACATGAACTTTCATAATATTCAGCTTGATATCCCACTCACTGTGCATTATGTTCGAGTTATAGAACTTGGAATCATCCCTTTTAACACTGGCAGGGTTGCTGCAGTAGTCCTTGATGTTATCCTCTATGTACCAGCTCTTGTTTTCATCGAACACAGCAAACATTGCCTGCTGCTCCCCATCTGCCTTTTTCTGAAAGACAATCAACACAGAAGTTACACTTTATGAGCAGAGACATGTACTAAGGACTCAATCTTACTATCTTTCTTACTTACTATGTATTCAATATAAGCTTAACAAGAGTTGTGGTAAGTGTGATCCAATGGCTAAGTGAAAGGAGTCGGTACCAGCTTAAGACTTCAAGGTGACAATCCTACTACTACAACCAACTCGTGGTGGAGCAGCGAGCAAGCCACTAGCACTGCTGCTACACAGATGGTATATGACTGGGCTCTTTGTAAAAGGACTAGCCTCCTCGTTTGACCTGAGCACAAGCTTTTGACATTTTTTTCTCCCAAGTGAAGCTCAAGTCTTTGCCAAGCAAGATTTCAATGGATGGCAAAGAGAACCACTCTTCCATGCTGTTTGGGTTGCTCTGGATTCAGTGATGCCTGAGATTGTCAGACTCTGTTGAGTTACATCTGTTACAGAAAGGGAACATCTCAGATCTGAATCTCTTTAGAGTGTGAAGGTATAATAGCTGCAGGAAAGGTTATTATCAAGTCTAGACGTCAGGCTGACCTTTTGTTGAAATGCTGCTCTTGCTAAGAAAATCAGAATATAATTCCTCTACTGCTGTGGACAGAAGACTGTTTCTTCAGGAGCCTAGTGGTTTAATTGCTCTCTACACAATAGTTCTCCAAGGAGAGCAAAACGAAATTCACTGTAGATCACATATTATTTGAGCAAAATCTATCTCCAAGAAGAGGCCAAACATGTTACCTGCACACCCTTCTGAGTCAATGCTTCACTTTTACAAATCAGAAGTGGGCCAATCAGTCCAGAGGCTATATCTCTCTCAATATCTACAGCACTGTGATATAGCCTTGTAATACATTGTGCATCCTGTGCAGTGGGTTGGTCTGTTTTAGCAATTTTCCATTCATAAGTGTATGTCTTCCCTGGTTCAATTCCTCTACTCTGGGTGCCATTGCCTGAGAAAAAAATAAAGGAGAAAAGTAATGATACAAACTTAGAGCCAGATCTTTATATAACATCAGGCTGCATCTTTTAATGAATTCATGCCATTATGCCATTTCGAGCTACCTCTGAGATAACGGAAGTTCAGCATGAACTTCTGTCTCTCTCTAAAATCACAAACAAGAACAGAAAACTAACAGACAAAAAAACACGCATATTTGATTTCTCTGTAAGGCAACACAACAGGTGAGCACAGGCAGAGCACAGAATTGAGCTCTCCCAGTCATGCAGATTCCTAGCTACAGCATCTCCTTCAAAGCAATGAAGCCCTCCACAACAGCTAGTAGTATCCAAAATGTAATTCACAAATTTCTTACTTGTAGGATCCAGAGGATAATCAGCTCCTTCTGCATTCTTTGAAAGTGTCACTCCATGGAAGTAAATGCTGTAGGGTCGACTGGCCTTATTTTTGAATACAATCTACATTGATAGGCAAAAGAAGAAAAAATGAATTCAGTATGCAGCAAATCCTTGTCTGAATACATAAAAAAGTTTAAACTACAGTAGAATTTGCCTGGTTTCAGCCTGGGAAGTTCTGGAAAGGCAAAGGGATGTCTTAAATATTATCTGATAATATAAACCCACAGCCTAAACACTGCTGGTACCCTGCTGCTGGGCTTTGTAGAGCCCACTGAGCAAAGCTCAGCTTCTTACACCTGGTCTTCAGAAAATGGAAAAAGAACACTTTTTCTTCCAGCTACTAGGCACACACTATCTCAGGGAACATGAAGTTGTTGACTAAAGTTCTTATGAACCTTTAATACGAGAGAAAACAGATTTAAGGAGATCTGAAAATAAATCTTGTCCCAGATTCCAAGACCCAAAGCGGATATGGGAGGAAAAGACAAGATGTCCTGCCTGTTCTTGATGTAATCAGGATAAAAAAGAAACGTGATAAAATCAGAGTCAAGATGGCAATTAAAGGTCATGAAACTTTATGATGCATCATTAAGTGACAACACAAAGAAAAGTTAATGAAACAGCAGCACAAGCTTGTAATGCAAATGTTCTGTAGTTTCGTTTCATAACTCCATGAAAGAACATTTAACTATGAAAACTGAGTACCATTGTCTAAAACTGCCAGAAAAAATAACATAAGGAATGAAGGGCTCTAGAAGTCGGCCTCACATCTAAATCCCCCCAGAATCCCCTAGACATGGGTCTAGCTTTTTTCCATTTTGGATCAGTGTCAACTTATAAATATATTTTACAAAGAGTGTGAATGAAGTGTATTTATGTGGTAAAATAAAGCAAAATCATGGAAACTATTAATATTTATAACATTAGCTACATTTTTTTTGACAAAAAACCCCAATCAAGCTAGTTCTTTTGCATTTCTGCTCAACAGAAAATAACCCTATAGTATA
Source organism: Pterocles gutturalis (assembly GCF_000699245.1). NCBI lineage: Eukaryota > Metazoa > Chordata > Aves > Pterocliformes > Pteroclidae > Pterocles > Pterocles gutturalis. The sequence continues at coordinate 24,270 of NW_010121401.1, forward strand.
AGTAATCCCTAAATTTATGTTACTCACTTTGACTTTGTCATTGAGTTGAGCTCTGATAATAGGGCCCAAGATTCCAGTTTCCTTGGGACGAGGATTTTCCACACGTTTAGTGAAGCTGGCATTGGTATATTGTCTAAAAATAGCCTTTTTATACTTTTTACCTATAAGATTTGAGAAGTTGTCCAAGTGCTGTGCTTTATAGTGTCTTAAAAGTAAAGGAAAAGATAAATGATTAACAAGACTTGAATAGTGACATCTATTAGAATACAGAATTAGTACTCAAGCAACTGGTAGAAATGTCACTACTTTAAAAAAAAATTACAAACCCTAAACTAACCTAATGCTCTTCACCCCAAATTCTAACCCAAATTAGGTAAGAAGAAGCTTGAAACATTATTTGTGTTTTAGTATCACATACAACCAATTAGTATTGGAGTTCACATTTAATTTAATAGGGTACACATACAAGAAAGAAACAGACTGAAGAAGCAGCTACATTTTCAAGATAGCAGAAATCACTGTTCTCCTTTTACAAAGGCACAGTTGAGCATAGACAAAATAAAGAATTTGCTTACAGTTGCAAAGACTCTAGAGGACACAGGAACAGATAATCCCAGTCAAGCACCACACAGCAAGTAGTGTTACACTCAGGTTTAAAAACATTAGAATTGTTAATGCTGAGAGCAAAACTCGGATAAATACTCGGAAGTAACACAGAGTTTGTCCTGGTCACTTGCGCTTCAAAAAAGGTTACTGAACACAGATAAACTCTGTAATTTTGAACAAAGGAGGCTCAGAGCACTGAGCAGGTTAAGTAATGCTATGTAACTAGCAGAAGTTTGCTCTATGCAGTCCAAGAGCAAATAAGAAGGGAAGCAAATCACACCAAAGAAGGAGGAATACTTAACGAGTTATGTGAACACTATATTCTAAGGAGGTATATGAAACCATAACCCCATACATGGTAAGGAATTTGTCTTGTTCTGCTTAAATCCTTAAAGGTTCTTATAAAAATCATTTTGGAAAGTCACCACTACTCTAACAGTGGGGAACCGACAGATTGCAAATTTAAACTTACAGTGCACTGGCAGCACTGTGTACTATGACCTCATGTATGTTACAGAATTCCTTCTCTTTACCTTCAGATGAACAAAATAGCCCAGTATGCTTACTTATTACAATTTTTACTACATCTACATTGGTGCCATGAAAGGTCATTGATAGAGACACCTCTCTTTCTCCCATTCCCTAAACACTTCATTGTACTGAACTTTTAAAAACATCTATTCTCCAGAAATATTCCCCCCTCCTCCCTTTCCCCTCCTCTTAAAGATTGTTTATTTCAGAAGAATTCATGTTGAAAAGTAATTTAGAAAATAGGCTTGTACGCTACTTAGGACATTTCCTAAGTCATCTTTATATTTTGGGCTCCCCATTAGAGGCAAAAGAAGATGTCCACTTTTGGGCTACTAGCAAAGAAAGTCATTGACACACTGGAGAGAGTCCAGTGATTAGCACATGACACAAAAGCAAAATCTCAGTTTATTCAGTTGTGCAAAGACACAGCTAAGGAAGCATCTTATTTTTATCTTCAACTATAAAATGGGAGATTATAGGGAAAACAGAACCAGACTCTTCTTAGAGCTGCACAGTGAAGAGATGAGACACAATGGACACGAGGTGTAACATGAGAAAAAAAATCTGATTAGATATGAGGAAAAACTTTTTCACTGTGAGATTGAAAAGATGCCCAGAGAAGTTGAGGAGTCCCCATCCTCAGAGACAATGAAAACTCAACTGGATAAGGCCCTGTGCAACTGGATCCAGCTTCTCTGTTGGATCCAACTTTGCTGTTGGACCTCCTCAGAGGTCCTCTCCAACCTGAATTATTCTGTGATTTCACGTTAACATTCCATATTATGTTCACAAAGTATTATTTTACCTATCAAGGCTGTCTGGAATAGTGGGGGCATAATCCCAAGTAACTTCTTCTGCAGCAATGAAATATTCCCAGACATTGACCATAAGACGTTCTTTATAAGAGAGACGACTCTTCTTTACCTCTTTATCTCCACAGTCTCTTATATTGAGGTAACCGTGCATTCCAGCTAATTGAAAAGAAACAGTACCATCATGATTTTCCATTTTATGAACACTTACCACTTGCATTTCTCATTTCTTTAGCTAAGGCTACCAAGAAGCTTTTGTTCATGTGATTGCCATCTTTTCATGCTTGAAAAGGCCGCATCCATGTAGACTATATATAGCCTGAGAGCCTCCCAAAGAGTCCATGTTAATCAAATGGAATACAGAAGTTCTCTCAACTAGCCCTCTTTGAAAATACCAGCTGAACAGATGGAAAGCTATTTTTTGCTGTTTTTTTTTTTCAAAACATGTCTTCCAGCTCTTGTAAGAGACAATTCTCTCACTCTTTAAAACAGAATTCTGATCACTGCTGAGAGAGATACCCTCTTTCAAATAAGGAACAGCAAATATTTTCATCAGATTGAATGACCCTTATCTGAAAGTGCTCAGTCTCTCAGGAAACAGGCTGTTCCTTGCTTATCTGAACAGCTCACAGAGACTTAGAGAACTGATTCACTGTTGCTCTGTGATCTGTACACAGCAGTAAAGCTGCAGATAAGAATGCCTGTTAGTTCATCATGCGCTTCCCATTCCAGCCGAATGCCCTGTTCTCCAGTGGTTTCTTAGTGAAAGGACAACCATTAGAAACACAGTAACTGTACCATTGCAAAACAGTAGAAGCCATTTGGGCCATAAAGAGGAGAAGGACAACTCTACAGTTGCCTAATAAATAGATGTTTCCTTGCCTTGCAGGTGCTTTTGGACAAGAGAAGATATCAGCCACCTTCCTTCCTCACTCACTGTCATGTTTACTGTGGTTGATGCTCCTCCCACTAGGTTAACGGTAGAAACTCGATGATGTCTTTGCTCCATGGACTGTCCGTTGATATGAATGGAGAAAATTTCTGGCCTGGAACTCATTCCTATAAAATGCCAGCTAATGTTGTCATACGCACAAGCCTCTAATTCTGAAAGAGAAATAAGAGTAGGTGTCAGAATACAGGCAAATCATGCAAGCTCCCTACGTACACTAGATCTGAAGTGAATCTTCACTCAATACATTAAAAAAATCTCCTGATCAGTGTTTGCAACCAGAGGAAGTTTCAGAAGTTTGTAATACCAAAATCCTGAACATCAATGGAAGACAGGTGTTTAAATCTTACATGCGAGTGACAACCTGACTTATAGTGAGCTGGGAAAGAAGGAAGAAAACAGTAGCCTCTTTCGGAAAGCTGATCTGTCCTTGACTGGGGGAAAACAAAACAAAACAAAAAACACACACAACACAAAAACAAAAACCAAAAAGGCAAAGATCCAAGCTAAAGAATGAGCTTGTACCTAGTGACAGTAGCTACCCTACCCAGTATTTGTTTAAAAAACCCCACCTAAGACAGTCTTTTGTATTTGCCCAAAGGACTGGGCAGAGATATGAAAGCAGTTCCTTAGGAGAACAAAGGGAAACCACTAGCAACAGAATAGCCCCATTACCACCTTCCTAGTCTTCCCACTTAATTGTCTAATTTAACGGTAACTGAGTTTCCACTGCCAGGAAGTATGTTCTAAATGCTGTAAAAACAGCAGTTCACTTAACCATATCACTCTCTCCCAATTAGCTGAGTAAAAAAAAAATGAGAAATTTCTTATTTTTTAAAGTTACTAATCCTGTTCTTAGAGCAGAACTCTTCTTATAAGAAATCTTCTTATTCTTATCAGCAATATCGCACGATTTTCTTCCAGCAGCACAGTTAGTCTTCTAGAATTCAGATGCTCACAAACATGTTCTTAAAAAAGGCTGTGTCCCATTCCTCCCCATTCCTGTTCTCTTGCATAAAAAGCAAACAAAGGTAATTTTCAGTCTTCATCAATACTACTTTCACTTCTCATAAGCCTGATCAGTACCTGGTAAAGTTCCATCAGTATAGCCATTAATTGTGTACTTGAGTGATGCTGATCTTTGCCAACTCTTGTTTTCATCAAACACACCAAACATCAGTACATACTCCTTGGCAAAAAGTTTCTGTGACCCATCCTCATTTAGGCTTCCTATTAAGAAGAAACAACAGGTCTTAATTTGAAGCAGAAGTAAAGCAGTTTTCACATCAATGTAGTGGAATTAATGTGTACTTAATGAGCTTGTTTTACCTCTTAGCATGAACCTGACCAAAAAAAGACCTTAAGAATGCTTATAAAGTCATTGTATTTCTGAAAGTACTTTTGGGTTGGGTAACAACAAAGTCTGTAATACCCTAGAGGACATTAAACATGTAATGAATTGTCTCAAACAATCCTGACAATGTGTTGTAGGGATTGCTTTAATGAATAGGAGTGCCAAACAGCCTTCTGTCCACAATCAGATGCTGGTCTCTCTTTTGAGAGCATGAGGCAAGGAGAAGAATGATGGCAGAGCTGCCTAAAGAATGAATGCTGCCTTCTCAAGCACTACACTGAGGTCATCAGCTCCTTCAAAAAGCATAAAACTGACCACTCAGCAAATAACATTTACCTACAAAAGGCTTTGACAAATGCTGCTGAATTGGATCAGTTGTAAGAAACCATCTAGCTGAGTTTGTGATACAGGTGTGATTTCTATAAACAAGGAGAATTAATTCCGGACATCCACACTGAACTGGTGTGATTTTACTGATTCTTTCTGTAGATTGCTCACACCAAGACTTCCATTTGCTACTTCCAATACATAATCTGGGACTAAAATAGATGTACTTTAACTCAAAAGTCCACTTTTTATAACCTTCCCAGGTTATACCACCTATGCTGCTCTTAATGTGTCAGACTATGGTGGGGTGACGCCAGCCAGCAGCCAAACACCTACACAGCCACTTCAATGCTTCCCTGCCCCCAGCAGGACAGGAGAGAACAGGAAGAACAAAAGTGAGAAAACTTGTAGGTCAATAAAGATGGTTCAACAGATGAAAGAAGAGGGGGAAAAAAACCCCCAAGCAACACGGAGGAAGTCACTCACAAAATCCCACAAGCAGACTGATGCCCAGCCAGTCTCTCAGGAACAGCCACCTTGGAAGTCAACACCCCTCCTTCTCCCCATGCTTCTTCTTCTTCCTCTGCCTCCAGTTGTTATTGCTGAGAATGACGTTGTAAGGTAGGAAATACCCCTTTGGTCAATTTGGTCCATCTGTCCAGCTGTGTCCCTTCCCAACCTCTTGCCCACCCCTGCCTACGAGTTGGGGAGGTCTGAGCAGGAAAAAGAGAAAGCCTTGACACCGTGCAAGCACTGTTCACCAAGAGCTAAAACAAGGGTGTGTTATTATCAACACTACTTAGCCACAATTCCAAAACACAGCACCATATGAGCTGCTGTAAAGCAACTTAACTCCATACCAGTCAGATCAAATGCATAAGCATGTTGCACACCTACCACAAGCAGTGCCCAGTCATCTTAAAAATTTGAATAGCCAGCCATTTGTTTTTGCTCTAGAAACATATTCTCAAACTGTCTTGAAGGTAGTGGTCAAACCAATCCATCTCAAATTCATATCCAACTCAATATATGCATGAATTTGAGAAGTCTGAGAAGAAATTCCAAAGCATTTGTCTAGATTAACTCCACCAGTGTTCCATAAAATGCGCACATACACACAAACACAGAGAAAGAAAACCCAGGAAAAACAAGAAAATAACAAGTCCTAACTAACACTGAAAGTACTAATTCTCAAAAAACTTTAGGAGGAACATAACTAATACTAATGCCACTCCTTTGAGGTGATATGAGTAGGTGTGTTCTGCAATTAAATGGACATCAGTGAGAAGAGTGCCTTTGTACAACCCACACTGAATCAGTTTTATGTTTACTTTCAGAAAAGCTTCGAGGTCCAAGTCCATGCAGTCTGCAGTCTATACAAAATGTTTGACTCAAAACTACAGGGAAAGTGGATCAAGCTAAATAACTCACAGAGCTTTCACTAAAAGAAGGATATATAACTTCGAAAAATTTAGGATTTCTGGGACCACCAAGCAGTTTAAGTAGCTTACACAGTGGTACGCAGTTTCAAACTTCCCTCAAATCAGTGGCATGTACCTAGCAGTTATTTATGAGTCCTACAGGACACCAGTTTGTATTAGTGGAGATGGAATTCAATGACTTAAACCTCTAAAATCTCAAGTCCCTGATCACATGCAAAGCAATTTTCGAAGACTTATAATCTGTTCAAATTTGGCCATATCTCCAAATGACTAACACACTGCTCTGCAATTTCAAACCCTTGCTACAGAAGATAGAGTGCTACAGCTTCTTCATCAGCCAGCCTTTAAAAGGCATGGGTAAAACAATTATTTCCTGCCTTATTCTCTGGAATGGCTGAACCATTCTGAATGAAGCTTTAAAAAAATATCTATTCTAAGACAGGAAATTTGTGGTCATATATTTAGCAGTTAAGCAACTGAAAATGCAACCAGTACAGGCAAATCTATTAATAGCGCTCTGTCCATCCTATAGTTATAGGATGGATTTGCATGAAAAGTGGCATTTAAAAACTTTAACGTTAATCTAAAAGAAAGATGTTGAAAACCATTTACTTTACACTGCCTGTAAAGATGTGAAAATGAAAATAGTATGTCTTCCTTCATTATCATACAACCTTAACTTTATTAAGAAATGAAACTGTATTATATTATAGTAGTCTTAAAACATTTCATTACCTTTCTTACAGATAAGCAGTGCTCCAATCAGACCAGAGTTAAAATCCATTGCCATGTTCTCATGAGAATAATACGCATAAGTAAGACATGGAAGGTCAGCTTCTCTTGGACCAACTTCTTCTGTTATATCCCACACATATGTGTGGACCTGGCCTGGAAGTACAGCATCATCTCTTTTTTCTGCAGATGATGTTCTGTCATCATACAGGGAGCCTGCCAAGAAAAGATTCAGCAAGATAAAGAGCAACTGAAGTATTTGGAATGTTCTCCTACAATCAATTCCAAATGCTTGGTTTGTTTCTTACCTATACAATACTTCAGCTTCAAAGAGGTAACTCATGATTCAACTCACATTGCGGAGAGTAGCATAGGGGACAGTAGCTATTTCACCATTCTGTTTCTTAGAGATTAAAGATTTCCCTTAACTGTCATCACTGCCAAAAGGTGGGGCTCTTCATCAGCCTGACTAGGGTTAGGAGGGTTAGGATGGCATGAAGCTTCAGCCTCTGCTCACTGATACTTTGTGAAGAAATACTGCCCACTTTGTCAACTTTCTAATTGTCTCTCATCCAGCCATTGCGCAGGCTAGCATTGCCTTGCTGCCTTAGACATTTTGTACACAGCATATTCAGATGGCAGTCATGGCTTGTATCTATGCCTACCATACAGAACAAATCTGCAATATGACAAAGGGAAGCCAGAGAATCAAAAACCTAGGTGCAAAAGGCATGTTAATAAGATAGTCAAACTGAACTGCCTATCACTTCCAACAACATGTTCTGTTTAACTACACGAGATGGGGTTGCAAAACTCTTTTTGTACCGACACAACAAACAAAGCCTTGAATAAATTTGTAAACTTCAGGTCAGAGCTCTGGCTCAGCACCCAGGGCAGGGCAATCCAAGAAGCACGGGCAATCAGACTCACTCTCTGCTAGTGCAGACATTTAATTGTCAATTTGGTCACAGTTTATGATCTGTTTCTGCTAGTCTCATGAGGGTACCAGGAGCAGAACACCACAAAGCTGATGATGAAATGCTGGGTACCAGAACAATATGATCAGCACTGTTAACTGCCTTTACCAATAACACCTTGATGTACGCTATTGCAAGGGTTTTGGAAATTTTTTTAAGACCTTTATTTAAGAGTTTACATGTCTTGAAATAGAATATTTGCAATTAGATGACATGGTTGGACCAGATGACCTCCAGAGGTGCCTTCCAACCTCAACCACTCTGATTCTGTGAAACGGTATTTTGCACACAGGCAGCTGGTCAGGAGATTGTGCATGTCAGGTAACACTCATATTCCTAGTGTTACACTGATGAACAAGAAAGGAACTAACAATGGGTGTGAAGTTTTAATCCAGGATCAACAGATATTTGTGTCACACATATCCTCAAACATTAGTCTGGGCCCTTCTCAATATTTCATGCAGTAGTCTACAAGAAAATGGACAAAACATGGAGTTTTTATAGTATTTACCTTCTGCATTTTTGTTGTAAACTATGCCTTGGGGATGAATACTGACTGGCTTGTCAGCCATATTCTTAAGATGAACTACTAAAGTATCTCCCACTTCAGCACGCAGAGTTGGTCCCAGAAGTCCTGTAGTTATTCCAGATAAAGAAAGGAAAATGTGAGCATAACAGTATGTTTAGTGAAACAAAGAGTCCTCTTCCCCCATTAGGGAACATTAGCTCTCAAAGTACAAGTTGCAAAATTAATACAGGCAGAGAATGTAATACCACTGCAATGAAGATTTACCTGTAAAAAGGCACGAGGGGATTTAAAACCTGCAGCTCATAGTCAGGAATGTTATAAATTGTCTATATGGCAACTAGCACTTTAAAAAAAAAAAATCATAGGAAAATGGTAGATTTGTGGAATACAAGAGTTATTTCCAGATACAGAAAATTTATCAAAAGGTTCATGTTGAGGTTCATTGTGAATTTCTAGGAATCCTTCGAATACAATTTAATTACACAGTTTTAGGAAGGCAGACATTTTATAGTTTAAGAGTTCAGAGAAAGGCATTCAAGCACATTTCTTTGAGTAGCACTCTCAATGCCAGAAGTCACAGAACAAAAAGATCTTTCAATCAAAAATGTTATCTAAAGAAATAATCAGTTCCACGTTGCAAATCTCTTAAGGCATAGCCTGCAAAAGGTTTCAAGAGGGGCTTGTATCCCTACTCCCGATGTTGCAAAAATAAACAAGGTGAGAAACCTTCTAAGACAACCTTTGGCTTGTTTGTTTCTTTCCTTTGTAAATTTATTTCTCTAAAAAGAAATAAGCAGTTTCAGAAAACATAGGAGAGCAAACAAACCTAGAAAGAAACAGGTCACAAACTGGGCAACTTGAAATTCATATCACCAACCTCATACACATTGTCTTTGACATCTAAATCTGAACATCTAACGTATTTTATCTATAAATATGAAATGTAGACTATATACGTACTCCGCGTAAGTATGAGAACATAAGTACCATAATTATGTATGGCATAAGTATGAGAACTTGCCTCCATCCATTTAAAACATCTTTGGGCAGTAACAGACCCAAATGCAAGGAGATATCTTTCACACCCAACCTCAAAGTTTTTCTTTTCCTTTTCACTGATCTAACAGAAACGTATTTATCCTCAGGCCTTAAGCTCCTTCCATGTGAATTCATAGTGTCACCACTGTGACTGTCCTGTACAAGTCTAAATGTGTACAGGAACTCTCATCAGATGCTGAAAACAAAGGGAACATCTTTGTAATGTGCAACTAATTTGCAGATAGCACTGAGACCCAGCCTCTGAAAATCCAACCTCTTTATGGCCTTTGAAAGTCTAGTGTGCTGTAGAGAAGTCATCCCCTGTACTGATTTGATTTATGTGCATAACAATGGACACAGAAATACAAGCTTGCTTAGCTTGTTACCATCTTTATAACAAGCAACAAACAAAAATACGCGGAACATTTCCTTCCTGTTTACCTGCAAATATATTTGCTGGCTTTTCTTTTTTAAAATCCACTTCATATTCTCTGTAAGAAATTTTCTTAAACACAGGATCTGAATGTTCCAATCTGAAATAAAAAGAGTTACACAAAAAAATTAAAAGGACAAAGATTCCCAGAGATGCCATTGCTGCTTAACGGATATCTCAGAAAATGAATCTTAGTTACATTTAATCACTTGCACATTTTGCTGAAGGAAAGGCACACAGTCCAACTTTTTGTCGTGTCTACCCCTCTCCCTCTTACTATTCCTAAGCTAGGCCATTTCATATTAGACATTGAATTACGAATGACAATATCTAGCACAGTTTACCCCTGAGTTTGCTAGTGATTTCTATAGGTCCTTTAGATTCTGCGATGAAGATGTCTTTGTTTTGTTCACTTAAGACACAGAGGAAGATGCCTTGACCATGCTTAACCTAGAAAGCATCTGAGAAAACACAGTGAAAGAAGCCTGAATTTCTCCTTACTCAGCCCCACGCTTGAACTTTAAGACCCACCACAAGGATTCTACAACAGCATTAACAGCATTAACAGCAAGCTCCTGTAGCAGAAACGACCTTGGAGGCAAGCACAAAACTGTTCCTTGACAACAACCAAAGATCTCACAGCAAGTCAGAAAATTACTTTCTGAGAAACACTGCAAGGGTCCTTAGTCTTGTTATGTAAATGAATCAGGCACCCAGTAGACCACACAATGTTTTCTTAAAAAATATTTAGGCAAGCAGAAGGAAACCAGCACACAACACTTCCGGAGTGGAAACAATGATGAGAAGAGGACTGGAGGGATAATGGGCTGCATTTAGTTCCACATTTATTCGTTAATTTCTCATAGCATATATGATGACTGGATCCAACAGTAATTCCACTTGCTCTCTTTGTAATACCCTTTCAAGTACGTTCAATAGCGGGGAACTGACAGCTGCGTAAGCATAGAGAGGCTGGACAGCGATAATCCAGTGAGCTTGCTTCAGTGACATCCGGGGTCCATGAGGGGACGATATCTTTTTGTAGAGATCTTCTGTAAATCCCTCTGTGACACTCTCACAACAGAAGAGTCAGGCAGAAGCAGTTCATGTTTCAATTCATTCCCCTGTCTTTAAAGTCACTGATAAAATTTTATTTCACTCTTTAAGGAGAAAGACCCAATTCATAACCTGAATTGACAAGTGCTGCCCTAATGTAGCAGCGTTCAATAGAATATGCACATAAGACTACGGAGTAGAAGAAATTATCAGCATCAATTGTATAGCTAGAAGGAACAAAATACGTAGCTTACTAACACTTCGAAAATCTCAACTATGCAAGCAGGTCCAGATACACAACTTTCAGGAATGGTAGCAGCAATGCTGCACGCACAGATAATACGTTTTCACTTTGCTCTGAAGTGTCTTCTAAGTGTAACTTGTACGTGGTAACAAATCTTAATGAAGATAAGGCAACTGAAACTCAGAGAAGTGTCCCTTTCTAGCCTGTATGATTGGAAAATTAAGGAAATAGTTCAGGAAGAACCCATTTTCTTTTCATCCTCTCTTCAGTTATTTAGAACCAAAAGCAGAAAAGTATCAGATTCTTACACTGTATTTAGACATTTGGCTTCTACTGAAACCAGAGTAAGTTATGTACCCAAATGCTTTTGGGATTCAAGCCACTAGCTCCTCCTTTGTATCTTTGTGGGTTTTTTGTGGGTTTTTTTAAGTTAACTTTCTATAATATCTACAAAGTTCATCAGATCCATATTTAGGATGTGACTTAGTCTAAATACTGAAGTGAGACAACTCGAATAGGCAGTCTGTATGAAAAACTTCTAGCTAACCACAGAGTATTTCAGCTGAGGTTTGAGACAGTCTTGTGGGTCTCTACTGCATGAAAAGTCTATCCACAATGTGACATTTAACAGAACAGTATTTGATGCTTATATTGATGCATCCAGTGCAGATGAGAATGAAGTTTTAACTACTAAATTCACATACCCGGGTCAACACTTAAATTTGTCTTCATGTTCCTACATTTAAAACCTCTTTTCTTCTGTCTTGCCAGTTTGATGTTATGCTTGTACCAGTTGTATGAAACTCCAAGGGGAGTTTTAAAAATAATGTAAACTTTGTTTTAATTAAGTCTTGAAAAAAGGATAGTTAGAAAGCCTAAATCTGAACTGGAAATGTCCTTTCTGTAACATCTAGAAATGCAATACATATTTAAAAAAAAAATCACAAACTAAACAAAAATAAAGAAAACAAGACATCCACCAATATAAAAAATGCAGTGGTATCCAAATAAACCCTTCAATGTAGGAGAACAAGTAATTTGTACCATTCCATGCCACTTCATGAATAAATAAAAGCTGTGTATGGTGCCTACAGTGAACACAGCATAAGAATGAAGCCTAATTTAAGCAGAATTCTAAATTACATTCAAGTTTTGTAATCTGCAGCATTGCACTTGCAGTGTTTATAATCCTAAGGATAACAGTGGTAATACAAATAAGATATTTTATATGATTGATTGGCATATGCATGTAGAATAGCAATTCTGCAGTGCTATCTGAAAAAAATGAAATTAGTATTTTCACTTAATGAAGTACAGCAATGCTTGATCCTACAACCTTTACTCGACAGAACTCAGGGTGGACATTTCACAAAAACTACTGAACAACTCAGAAACAACATAGCTAGTTCCAAAGTTCACCAGGCTCTGATTCAAGTGAAAGTGATAGTATCCAAATCGGAACATATTTATTCCTTCAGCAAATTCCAAAGTCTGACAGTTTTTGAAATCTTACCAAACCATATCTCAACTTAACATTGCTCAAAATCCATATATCTAAAATAATTACATTTAAAAAAATAAACAACAAACATCAACCCACACAGAAGATGATTAAAGCAACCCCTGAAACATATTTAACAAAAGTGCTCTGAAAACATAAAAATAATTCTATCCACTAAGGAAGTAAATAAAAATGAGCTTTTAATACTTCACTGGCTCCAGTTCAGATCATGCTGTTTAAAGTCACACAAGTTCCTCTGAACTCAACGGATCAGGCTCTAAAGTCCTCCTGGGCTCTAAAATTCCACAGCAGATATGAGACATAAAACACTTTGAGTCACAAGAGAGCACTAGTTTCATCCTTCATATCCTGTACTTTGTTACCTGGACTTTTCCTCAGATTCCAGTTTGTAGGTCCAGCTAGTGATCTGAGCAGCTATATAGTGCTCTCTGACCTTCATAGCTCCCACCACATGCTTCTCTGAGTCTGGCCACCACGAACCAAGCAGAAGCAAGAGAAAAAGACGCATGCAGTGGAGAGTCATGGTACAGATGCCTGTGGATGCTGCTCTGGAAGACGCAGCAGAAACTGCTGCTTTTATTGCTGTTGCTGCTTCTAACTTCCCCTCAGAAATGAAAAAATTGTGACGCAAGAGGGTAACAGCATTTGCTACGCTCAGGTCATTGCTCTTCACCTTCTCCTCCCCTTGCTGACAGGGATCCAACAGAGATAAAAAAAATATTTAAACTACCTTCCCTCCCCTCCTCCACACCATCTTCAATGAGAGACAAGCACCAAGGAGAAGCAGCTTCAGCCTCACTACAGACTGTGGTTGGGTCATTGTCTACTGAAGCAGCAGGATATCAGAGGTAGAAAACAATTACTTACATTACTTACAATTCCAGGATGTTTGACTTGCACAGTTAGGAAGAAGGGAGTCATATTTTCTCTCTTCCCAGAAAAACAGAAACCAAGCACATCGCTGGCACTGATGTAAATTTCCTTGTTAGATGCTACATCTCCTAGAAATCATTCCCAGTTAGAAAGCAAAATGCTGAGGGATTAGGTGTGGGGACTAGAAGTGGATGCAGAGATAAATCTAGTTCAAAACTAGTTCAGATCAGCATATACTGCATACTCATAACAGTAAGTCAGTAACCTTTCCAAACATGTTAGCTACAGTTCCCACTACACTCTCAAATATTTCAGGTAATGGATAACGAACAGGCTTCTCAGTGACAAGCAACAGGTCAGCCTGAAGACTTGCCCGTAGTCAGAATCCTTCTAATCTAGTCTTGATTAGGATCTGTTGACATTTATCTAAAGATAAATGATTAGGAAAATGTCTTTTGATAAGCTAATTACCAGTGTCAACTATATCACCAGAAATGTCTTCCTGCTTTTGCCAGTGCTGAGAGGCTTGCCAAAACAACAAGGAAATTGTTGAGCATGTTTCCTGTACACTGGGATTACTGGAAAAAGAAAAAACCCTACTTATTTTTCTCATGGACAGAAGATCACAACAACTTTTTCAATAATATTTTGCTAATGCTTTCATGAAAAAATTACCTAAACTCCCAAATCAAAATAATTCTACTCCAGATCCAGGCAAAGACAAGGACATAACATTTCCCCAGAAATACTTCAAAAGAAAACCTGATCAATTCTAGGTTTCATATATTGTTCAACAGCAGAATGGTCTAACTAGCAGCTTGGTTAATTCAAATTATATGGTAACATACAGCCTTAGAAGATGGTTGGAAAAAAATTGAAGACCAACAGCTAAATGCTCCCTACCAAACCCCAGGATAGTTTGGTGCCGAAGCCTACAAACAGCTGTGATCACTTGGACAGCACAACACTACTGGCATCACGGAACAGTTCCAAGGCAGCATACTGAACTTAAATTATCTCCTGCTGCATCTGCGTGGAGGCAATCATGTGTTTGCATGACCCACTTTGACACATACATTATGTAAGAAATGGATTCAAAACCCGGAATCCAGCAACAACTAAGTTGGACAAGAATGCGTGCACTGATATTGAAGAGAGAATCTTAGGTAAACAGTCCAATAGTCCAATTAATTATTGTTTTGATTAAAGAACACACTCATAATCCTTAGTAAAGCCACTTCAATATTTTTTAAGTAAGAAGTTATATTTGTCTCACTTCTGCTTTGGTCCCAATCTCATTTCTGTCTCAGGATCTATTTCAATGCTGGTGCTTAAGAGTTTGATAGTTGGTGTGAAAATACCTGTCATTTACATTTTATGAAAGATATCTCTGGGCAGATGGACAATTCCTTCCTTCGATCCAAAAGTGATGGGAAGCAGCTGGTGCTGAAGTGCCTGGTACATTCTGTTTAACCTAAACCATCTTCACTTTTAAGGCAGCTTTTCTCATTTCTAGGTCTTCAACTTTCATACAGAAGCACATAGAAAATATCATGCATCTCTATCAGAACAGAATCATTCATGTTTGAGTCCACTCTCTACCCATTGGGCTTTACAACACTGTTCTTAAAGCTCCTTCCCATACAGGAATTTGAAGACCTTCTTGTATTCTTATGTGACTGGCTGAGGAGATGAAACTAAAATACACTTTAAACAAGTCTTCCTATGATTATGTTTAATGAACTGTTTGAATTTTAATTTTCCATTACAGGTAGGTTTCTAATACTTAATTCTTCCCTGTAATAAAGAGATCAAGTATTGCAAGCTAAAAATTAATACACAGAATACCCGCTTAAAACCCCTTGATTTGTGAATCTGAGTTGGGAACCATCAAAACTTACATCAGTTACTTCTCTTTTATCCATTTTTATGAATTTGGGGGTTGTATTTTTGAAATTTCTTAGCCGATGAATCATGCAGTACCAATCAAATAGTTAAAGGAACCAAAATGCATTACATCAGTGAAATTACTTCTACAAGGGCAGCTGGCAAAATTGAGAGTTTTAAAACAAGAGTATCAAATTAGACCACATATACTTTCCATTAACCTACACTGATTAGGACGTATTACCATTCTTTAACCCTTTAAGAACAAAAAGTCCAATATTAGCTACTCCCTTATTTTGTCTTCTACCTGTACCTCTTAGGATCAATGCAAAATTGAGCTGCCTGAAATTATCTAGTCAGACTGTTTTGTTTCGGTTTTTTTTTTTTTTTCTTTTTTTTCTTCTTTCTTTTCTCTTTCTTCTTTTCATTAAGCTATTGCATCACATTGTCTCCTCTAGGCTTTGGGAAGTTTCACAGTGTTCTGAAAATCATCATTAATAATCCAAAGACCTTATTCCCTTCCACCTCACCATTAATTTCTAACATCTGCAATTATATCCTCTGTCTGACATGGTAAAAGTCTAATACATACACAGTTTTTTTAGTTCACATTGGTTGCCTGTAAGCTATTACTATTGGTCACATGACAAGTGACTACAGAACACATTCTTCAGGCTGAAGTCTTCCAAGACAATGCAACTTCATTGTCTATTCACATATTTAGTTGTGATCTTAGCTTCTTCTACTTCACTACATTGCACATGCTGCAAACTTCATGTTTTATCCTCATTGCTTACCCACATGTTCAAATGTAATTTACATTTGGCCACCAGCAACATCAAAAGATCTTGTGGAAAAAAACTATGCATGGAGGAGCACAGGTCTAGTCTATATCGGCAAAACAACGTCTGCGGCACAATGAACAATGATATTCCCAAAATGAAGCAGTACCTTTGGGATGTACTGATACTGAAATGCAAAATGAAAACAAAGCACGGAAAGAGAAGAATAAGCAATACTTTTTAACACTAAAAGCAGGTCTGTGTGTTCTATCTGGGGAAATTACTGTCTGATATGCAGTAATTATGGTCCTGAAAACATTCTAAAAAAGTATACTCACAGTACTGCTCTAAGGCTGACCTTTAAAACTAACTGGCATTGCCAGTTTACCCAGAATAGCCTAGGCTGAGTCTGAGCAATCAAGGACAGCTTAAAAGAGCTGTAAAGCAGTTACTTGCAACTTTCTGCAAATTATAGATTGGGACCCACAACAAACTTGGTTCTACTTCATCACAGATGCTACCTTAAGTGCTATCAGGCAGCCATATCCTGATGGCTGCCATCAGTTTTAACAACTGTATTACAGCGACTGAGAGGGAGCTAGTATAGAGAAGAAAAAAGTTGTAAAACAATTATTGAATTGGTTGCTAATAGTGCCCTAACACAGATCTCTCATTCAAACACAAAAATCAATGCGGAATGGTCCAGCAAGCATACTTTGCTTACTGCAGGGTGGAAGGATTTCATAGGCAAACAAGGAGTTAATTATTGATCAGCAGTCAACACATGGTTCTGAATGTAGGTAAAAGACAGAGGGGGCACTTACCAAATCTGACAGGTACAACTCAGAACAGAAGCCATCAAATAATCTTCACTTCTGGAAGAAGGCACTAAAGCCAAGAAAGGTTCATCTGTGAAACAGCTAATTTTAGAAATTTAAAGTACATGTACTATGTCAAAAAGCACATGACCAGGAAAAAAGAAAAGATAGCAAAGGCACTTTGGTTTTCAGACAACTTATTTGAAAGAAATACATATACATGTTTCGCATTTGATGGCAGCTCATATAAGAACACATTCTGCATAACTGTTAAAGGAAGGCAGGCCATGTAACTTGTGTGGTCACACTACAAGGCAGTAAGAATGCAGAACAGCATTTCAGACCAGTCTGGTGCTGAAGGCTTCAGAAGATACAAAATCACGTTGACTTAAACCTAAATACATTCAGGTTTTAAATTCATATTTTTCCTTAGAAGAAAAGCAAGTGTCCTTGAGCAGAATTAGGTGTTTCTCCAGTCAATATGTTTGCCAAAACCAGTTATTTAGCAGGACACAAAACTTTTTGCACCAAAATGTTGAATTCAACAAAGAGTTCCAGAGAAAAATAAATATGTTAATTTTCTAAATATTGTAAAAATCTGATTTCAGTGCTGTAACAAATTTGTCTATAACCACTGGCTTTTGGTCTGAAAAAACATTTTAAGGAACAAAAAGAGAACAGGATAGCTGGCTTCCTCTCTTCAAAAACTATATTAATAATATCTGACTCAAAATTTTGGAGTGACCCAAAATAAGCCTTTTTTTTCTCTGTGTGTTTAATTTTTGACAGAAAATTTTCAGTTTGTCTCCACAAGGAATTTTACTCCTACTCTAAACCATGTTTGTGTTCTCTGTGTTCCACTTTGTCTTCTTTACTAAGAGATTTCTTTATTTGCCCAGGTTTACAACTGATATGCTAAGTCAGTCTAGCAGCATATTCAACTTGGCTTTCCTTCTGCAGAGAATAAAGTTAGTTAACAATGTCAGTGCCCACAACACAATGTTAAGCAGGTGGTACAGAACTGCAACTAGGAAGAGCTGCATCTTTTTATCATAAATCTTTGTTGGAACTGAAAGTGGATTATCAAAAAAGAGAGCCTCCTATCAAGTTGTACAATGTTAACCAGGTGGTACAGAACTGCAACTATTTTATCATAAATCTTTGTTGGAACTGAAAGTGGATTATCAAAAAAGAGAGCCTCCTATCAAGTTGTATACATGCCTACTTCCAACAATAGGTATGATACTTCAGATGAATTAACTTTTTCTTCTTTATTGTTTATTTGAATCAAGTCTTTTTTGTATTTCAGAAGTATTTAATGTAAATTGAGAACTAGGTATCTTAAATTTGAGAACAGAGCTTGTGATGGTCCTTATTTTAAATCTCTATAAGGTTATTCCCTTTGCATCACAACCCATTCCCTTGGCATAACTTTCATTCAGATTCAGTGGAATTAAAATTTGACACCATCTTCACTGCATACAGCACCTGTGAACTAACATGTACTCAAAGTCCAAGATCAAGAGATAGTGATACAGAAGGCAAGTAAAGAGTCACAAGAACTGTAAGATGTGCAGTAGGAAGGGGACTCCAGGCGAGCAGAACTTCTCAGGAACTGTTTTGATGTAGGAACAAAATTCAGACAATTAATGACCATGTAGGATTTGCCAAGAGCTATAACAGAGATCTTCACTTCTAACAGGAATTTTTAATACTAGTCCCAAACAGAAGAAGAGCATTAACATGCAGTACACCTGTTGCAAGTGTACCCAGGTCAAATTTGCTTGTTCAGGTACAGCCACCTTGATAGCCAGTCAAACAAAGCACCACGTATTAGTCACCAAGCATTGGATTTTGTGATACTAGATACTTCTGTGCTACAAATGCCATAAGACATTATATATCATGGTGCTGATGGAAACCATTGACAAGTTCTCTTCAGTTCTGCTGCTCCTCTGTTTTTCTGCTAGGGTCAAAGAAAAAGGCCTTCATCAGCTTATACTTTAAAACAAAATAATCATGCTACTTCTGTCAACAGCCAGACAAAGAAGAATGTGATATTTGTTAACTCAACATACTGGAGACCAGTGAAAGACTAATTCACCTTCCCAAATGAGGAGAATAGACACCTTTTAGGGAAAAGGATGTTTCAAAAGGTTCTGACAGTAAAGGAAAAAAAAAAATCACTGATGGTTATTTTAAGTTATACTCTCTCTTTGCTCCCCTCCAAAACCTCCTATTTGTTGAGAGGAGGACAGTGACTTCCTTTGTTACAAAAAAACCCAAAATGTCTTTGAGATTAGTCTTACAAGGAAAATCCTATGGCATAACTCAATGGGTGTGGTTAAATTTTAACATGTTTCAGCTAGCATAACTCTTCATTTATATAGACATTGCTTAAGATATTGTCCAAGAAAGGGGAAGTGAAGATGGATATCAAAAGCAGAAAGCTACTTTAAGCATAGTACACAGAACATGATTACAGGCTCTCGTGTAAGTAACAGCATGGTACAGAGGACAGCCAAGATGGAGACCAGTTGTGCATGGACAGGGACCAACCTTCCTACCCAACAGTAAATTCAGTCGGTTGCAGACACTCAACTTCAGATCACCTTGCAGAATGCACTCCATGCATATTTACCCCAAATAGGAAACCATGCTATTAGACTAACAGCTAGTGTAGTTGAGACAGACTCTACCATAGCCATCTTCTCCCTTTATCCCCAAACTGTAATTTTTTCTAAGACTGTTCTTACCTCTATTACACAATGAACAGATTACATTCTAATACTCCTCCTTTGTCTCCCAAAAAATTCCATCTCAAAACAATAGTCTTGCTCAAGTGTAAATCTAAATCATCTTTCAAAGATCGGTTAGTTACAGCTATTTTAGTTTAGGATGTAATCAAACTTTTCTAAAAAGATGATCACTCACTTTCTTTCTTTCAGCTTTCAAAATCCTCCTCCAGCTAGAGGAAACATAGCCACTTATAAACAGGAAAAAAATATGTAACTCTGAAATTAATTTAAATGGGAGGGGAAAAAATTAAAAAAAAAATCATATTTTCAGGAATCAGCAATGAAGTCAAAAGCATTAGGCTTCTACTAGGAAAGTAGATTTTAGCTTCCAATACAGACAAAAAGAGTCTTCTGTTGAAAGGAAATTGAAGGAATTATGGAGGAAATAAAAATCCCACCTCTTAGTGCAGTGTCTGTATCAGAGTGGAAGTTATTTATTTATATTACACATAAAGATTTTTTTATTAAAAAGGCTGGTAATGGAACATTTTATTTTAATGCAACAACTTGATAAAAGGTTAGTTACAGAAATTGCGTATAATAAGTCACATGGACGGGTTATTTAAAAAAAAGATTTGATAATTAGAGGAGGACATCTCTTATTTTAGTTACATCGTAAAGTGTCTCGTGTAGTCATATTCTATCGTTGGAATGACCGCCTGCACAAATTTCAAGAAAATAAGAAGGTACCTGAGTTTCTTGTTAAGGAAAATGTGCAATAGCTAGAAATCCTGTAAAACAAAGCAAAAGTCATATTCAGTGGTCTGCTCAATAGTATTTCTTTCTAATAGGAAAACAACACCTAGCACTTCCACAGTGACTGGGAAATTAATACAGCAGAATTCTGGTAACAACATCTGATGCTTGCCCAAGCATACAGACCTTCCTATTTCAAGTTAAAGCGGGGAACTAGGAGTTACTTCCAATAAATACTGCAAACACCACACAAACATTTACAATCACATTTACATACTTAATAGTTGTTATTAACAAGTGCCAAGGTGAATTGCACCTGGCAAGGTTAATCCCTAGCCATCTTCCTGTAGTTGCAGGGAAAGCAGGCTCCTCCTCAGTCTTTCAGTGACTCAGAAAAAGAAATAGGTTCCTGTTCTGAACCATCCTTTGAAAGAGTTCCTTCCTGTTGATGAGGGAAAGTAGAGAGACTAGCTTTGCTAAGCTGGTAAGTCTGCCTTTGTAGAGAATACCTTCCTTGTTTCCCTTATACATATATATATATATATATATAACCTTCAAATGCATGTTCAGCCCGAATCTGCAGTCTGGAGTATATTGGTTAATTACAAATTAAAGGGGATGTCCACCTGGGACTGAGGCAGACAGGGAACTGAAAAATTAAAATAAATCACAACTTTCAACTAACAATTAAGTTACATTGGTACTGGATATAAGTAAACCCTACTATTTTGGCATGTTAGTTTCATGGACCACTTCTCGACAAACACAAGCTATATTATGAGGGAAGAAAGCGTCTGTTAGAAGCCTCTCGATTTGTTAAATAATAGCAAAACAAGTAATCAAAATCTTGAAAATAAGCCACTCCTAACTATTGAGGAAAAGACTTGAACTGCCTTGTCAGAAAAGTTATTTTCCAGTTCAGTTTCAGTTGCTTGTTGTACAAATTGAGCAAGTCTCAACTCATTCAGTGAAAGAGAATGGTACTGATTCAAAGCCTATAGCTGCTTAGTAATCCCCCCTTGCTTGCCTTATTGCAGCAAAAGCTGTTAGAACACTATTTTGAAAGGACACACTTGCTTCTAACATGGAGGTTACTTCAGTCAGAAAGCATGGTACAAATTACTACAAAGCATAATTAAATCATCCACCTCACTAAAAGAAAATTTTAATTGTGAGACATTTGATATTGATGTTCAGAACTGTTTCAGTAATTTTCATTGTTTTTTGTCAGCTGAGTGTCCTACCAAGATACTGCTCACATGGAGAGTAGAGAATAATGGAACCTTCACACTTTTCTGAAATGAATCTCAGATTCAAATCTAAAACAGAAGCTGCTGTACCAAGAGGAGTGATTACACTCTGGACAGAATCTGTGAACCTCCAGCCTCATCCTCCTACACTGGGATCTCAGTTTCATACTCACAGCTACCTCCTTCACACCCCTATAAACAAGGGCTCAGTCCTGTTCCTTCAATCCTTCCCCCTTTCCCCATTGCTCCTGTGACTGCCTGCTCCACCCCCACCAGATTAACAGCTTGTTTGCACAAAGAAGCTCATCCCAGAACTCTAGGAAGCGCTACCACAAACACTTGTTTACTGCTTTCACACAGAATTGCATTTCAGGTTAGCAACCTTGAGGTAACAGCTCCTTACACTGCAAGAAATCTCCAAGAATACCGTGTAGGCACAGAAAAGGATACATGTGAACTCCAAGTTCTCCCCCGCCTTCTGCAACAGTCTCGATTATTTTCTTCATCACTTCTGCATGCCTGAAAGACACATTAGAAACAGTGAAAATATTTTAAGGAAAAAGTAACTCCCTCTTCATCTCAACAATATTAGGTTTTGTGCAAACTACATAGTTTTGGACTGTTAGCTTCAGAAGCAGCAAGAGGAAGCTTTCAGTTTACTACGGAAAAAAATCTCAACAATAACGTAAAGTTAATATTAAGTGATGAATGTAACATTATTTGCCAGCTCCTTACATTCACAGTGACAGATAAAGATGTTCTATGCTACAGTGTAGGCTGAGTGCTATAATGAGAGTCAATACATACTGCTTGTCACTAGTGTAATTGTTAATTGCTAAACGCCACAGAAGCCACCAGGTAAGTTCCCACAAAGTAATCCTCACCAGCAGCAAGCCACCAGAAGTTCCCAGATGATCCCTGAAAAACATGCCTAGAAATTGCTGCAATGTTTTTAGCTGCATCTGCTGTACTCTTAAATTTGTAGAGCTTAGGAGGTATCACTTATACAATTCCTAATTTCCTAGGAAAGGCAGGCTAAACCAACCCTACAGAAATTCAGAACTGTTGCTCTTGGACTGACTTAGGGTATGGAAACTTTCTCTGGTTACAGCAGTAACTTAGGTTCTGTGGCAGATCAACAGTTTCTAAGATAGCTGCTTCTCACTCATGACCCTGTTATTGTAAAGCACTACAGACCAGGACAAACATTTCCTCAGGTCACTGTGTTTTGACATTATCAGTCATCAGTGACATACCAGACCCACTATGAACCACGTAAGCATTTGTGTGCAAAGCTGGGAATATAACATGGAATCACAGAATACCTAAGGTTGGAAAAGACTGGTTATTACCTAGCCCAACCCTCCTTGCTCAATGAGCAGCAATCCAGAACAGACTGCTCAGGACCCTGTCTGGTCTGGTTTTGAATACCTCCAATGATGAAGACTTCAAATCTTTTCATGACCAGTTACAATTTAGAAGTAATAGTCTTATGTTCAGGATAGTTCTTCTACCATGTAAACCAGGGGATGAAGAACATATGAAATCAGAGGGGACAACCACTGCACAGTTACTTAATGTTTTATTTATATAGTTTTAACACAAACACCCAGGCTGTATAACTCATCTTAGCTTTATCTATACTTCAACTTTGTTTTAAATTAATGATTCTGTAGGCAATCTTTACCTGTAAGGTCACACAGGGCTACAGACATCCACCTACACAACACTGCAAGCTAATTAACAGTAGTAGTTTAAAATACCTGTCCTGAAACAACCTATGTGTCTACTGAGAACAAGGATGAGTGGTAAAGCAGAGCTTGCCTAACTTTCTGACCATGCTTTGACAGCATTAAGTAAATCTAAATAGCTGACTAGTAACTGGCATTTAGTAGTTACCTCCAAAGTTACTCGTGCTGACAGTGACTACAAACACAAGGAAGGAAGCTGTTGCAAAGTTACCAAGACACGCTGTAAACAGGAACATGCAAGTCTGGGGAAATACTAAAGGTCAGCATTTGTCATTTGCTGGGCTGTTGGTCTCTGCAAATCAGCTAACTCTCACAGCTGATTCCAATTCTGGATCCTCACGATGCCCCATGCATGTATCAGCTGTCAAGGCCAATGGTTTCTATATAGGAACCCGGCCACTGTCAAAACTTAAGCTTTGACCTCGTCCATAACAGTGGACTATTTTTTGTACTGGCACAGAATACAGGTCAACCTATAGCTATTAGAAGTCTTTAACAGGATACTGGCTCTGCTTCATGCCTCTTAATGACATTTGTTCTTCTCTCTTTTCTAAGGACTAGTTAGATATCTGGAATTCCACAATGGCCACAGTAATGGTCATTCTTACTGTCATACAGTTACTCATGAAAAGCTTTTGCAGGTGCTTTATAAACTTTCAAAAGTTTGTTTTGTGTTTTCAGTTTCCTTCTATAAGAAAATTTCAAGGAGTTAATATGAAGTATGTACACCCCCCAAGGG
>NW_010121401.1:48459-60600 GCF_000699245.1 Pterocles gutturalis
AGAATTTTTTTTTTTTTTTTAGTTCTGAATAAAAGTACCCCAGAAGTAACTCTTAACTCAAGATGACTAAATACACTACATGCTCACCACTGCTTGTTCCAGGACCTGTTTGTAGATCACTTGAGCTATTAAATAGATCAGACATTTAAAACATCTAATAAAAATCAGCTATTTTACTTTCTGGTATATCAACAAACTCTTGAGGTAGTTCAAATTATATAAATGAGTTACTACTCATATTCCAAGTCAGAAATACTGCTGTTCCTGTTGAAAATACATTGAGATATACGGAGTTAAGACCATACGTTAAGGGGTTAAAAATAAGTTGGAAGAAGATGATTTCTTAGATTGATTGGATGACCCTTTATGCTCTCATCAGGAGTGTTCACTTCCATCTGAACAACCACTCTACTGCTTTGCAATTGACCAAAGCTGTCAGTCAAAATATTTGTTATTAACTTGACATTGGAATTCAGCACAGCTGACATAGTGACATTGTCAGAGTATCAGCTGTAAAGGAAATATATACCATCAGAAAGCAACAAATAAAAGCCTTCCTGACATATGGAGGGAAAAAACCTCATCAACATCAGAAATGATTCATTCTCCCTCTCCCCCCTTGCAGTTCATAGAGATAAAAGGCCTTCCACAGCACTTTCACTGAAGTGGACAGCAACTATAAGCTTCCACAACAGCGGGTAAAATGGAAGACTTTTTAGGACAGTGTACTTTCAAGAAAAGAAGTTACCTATGATTTTGATTCAGTGTCTGTAACTGCTCACATACAATGATACAGGTGTGGAAAAACCCACAAATGTCATAATTAGAAGAAACATTCAGAATCTGCAATAGTCAGTTAACCTTAAGATCTACAATTCACTTATCCTTGCAGGTGCCTCTAGTCACTTCCCTGCAGATAGCTACAGAGTACATAAGAAGGAAAAACAAGTTCAGAAGCCTATCATAATTTGTTCTGAAGTAGAGAAAAATAAACCCTTGGAATTAGTGCAAGTAATTCAGATCTAATTGTGAAAGTGTTACCTAGTTTGATAGTCCCTTCATAACACCCACATAAAGTTGAGAATTGTGATTAAACCAGTCTGCAACAATTAATGAGGAAGTAGCCTATGTTCCTTCCAGTACCATAAAAATGCTGACAAGAAACACAACTTTGAGCTAAGCTGCAAGATGAACAGTTTCAACTAACTGCTCAAAATAGAAGCAATCTCAAGCAGCTGAGAGCAGCACCAGACTACTGTTTCTTTCCTTTCTGACGCATAACATAGGGAAATACACGTCACAATAAACAGCCAAGTAAGTTTAGGAGCATCCAAATACCCTACATTACACAATTCTTGTAACCTGCAGGGAAGCAACAGCATCAGAGTTAGCTAAACACTGGTACTTCCACTCATCTCACTTTGGAAAGTAAGAGAACATACTTAAAACCTCCATTTTAGATATACTGTTAGCCTCTTTCTTCACAGTCTCAAGATGACCTTTTCAAACCTTTCTGATATTAAACAGTTGCCAGTCAACTAGATTGCTTCTTGAGAAGGACTAGAGAGTTTCCTCCACATTTAAAACTACCAACAGATCTGTCTCACTGATATCAATAATCTCTTTCATGCCTAAAAGACTAATTGAAACAAGTGCCATGCTGCAAACTATTTCTTTGGGTGTAGATGTGAATTATATAACAGAAGCACTGGCACTTCACCGGCTGCAGAGGAAGAAGGGAAAACACACACACACAGAGTTCTCATCCATGAAGACTCTCAATCCAAATTCACAGACTAGGATTAAATTTGTTCTTACTGTGCAAAGGTGTTTGCAAAATTAAGACGATTACACTGCAGTCACAACCCAGTACAAAAACCAGAAGTCTACCTAGCCAGTGATGGGTGTTACGCCCAAATATCTCCTCGTCTTTGTTTTTTCCAAAAGCGCCCTCCCAGCCTGTATCAATCAACAGGAGCTTCTTCCCAAACAAATTTATCAGCAGGGCTTCCAGCAATCACTAAATTAAGCCTTGGCTTCAGGCTTTTTTTCCCTCCTCTTCTTCTATTAATCATCTTCCTAGTCAGTCTGTCAAGAATTCCTATATTCATCCCACCTGACGCTCTCTCAAAAAACACTAGTTGCACAAAAAGATGCATCAATTTTTTTTTGTCCAAAACCCTGCAGACAACAATAAGACAGTCACAAGTCACTAACAGGTTGACATTTGACACTGTCCTGCACAACATCCTTGTCTCTAAATTGGAGAGACATGGATTTGATGGATGGATCACTTGGGGGATAAGGAATTGGCTGAATGGTCACACTCAAAAAATTGCAGTCAAGGGCTCAATGTCCAAGTAGAGACTGGTGATGAGTGGTGTTCTGCAAGGGTTGATACTGGGACCAGTGTTGTTTAATATCTTTGTTGGCGACACGGACAGTGGGATAGAGTGCACCCTCAGCAAGTTTGCTGATGACACTGAACTCTGTGGCACAGTTGACATGCCAGAGGGATGGGATGCCATCCAGAGGGATCCTGACAGGCTTGAGAGGTGGGCCCATGCAAACCTCATGAAGTTCAACAGGGCCAAGTGCAAGGTCCTGCACGTGGATCAAGGCAATCCCAAGCACAAATACAGGCTGGGTGGAGAATGGATTGAGGAGAAGGACTTGGAGGTGTTGGCTGATGAGAAGCTGAACACAAGCCAGCAGTGTGCACTTGCAGCCCAGAAAGCCAACCACATCCTGGGCTGCATCAAGAGAAGTGTGACCAGCAGGTTGAGAGAGGTGATTCTCCCCCTCTACTCCACTCTCATGAGACCCCACTTGGAGTACTGCATCCAGCTCTGGAGTCCTCAGCACAGGACAGACACAGACGTGTTGGAGCAGGTCCAAAGGAGAGCCATGAAGGTGATCAGAGGGCTGGAGCACCTCCCACATGAGGACAGGCTGAGAGAGTTGGGGTTGTTCAGCCTTGAGAAGGCTCTGGGAAGACCTTCTAGCAGCCTTCCAGTACTTCAAGGGGGTCTACAGGAAAGACAGAGAGACACTCTGTATCAGGAGTGTAGTGATAGGATGAGGGGTAATGGTTTTAGGCTGAAAGACAGTAGATTTAGATTAGATATTAGGAAGAAATTTTTCACTGTGAGGGTGGTGAGGCACTGGAACAGGTTGCCCAGAAAAGCTGTGGATGCCCCATCCCTGGAGGTGTTCAAGGCCAGGCTGGATGAGCAACCTGGTCTAGCGGAAGGTGTCCCTGCCCATGGCAGGGGAGTTGGAACTAGATGATCTTTAAAGGTCCCTTCCAACCCAAACCATTCTATGATTCTATGTTGACATAATAAGAGTGGTAAATTCATATAAGTTACAAGAATATCTTATTGGATCAAACAAAAGGCCTACCTCATCCTACTTATAAGTACACGCTCAAGAAAGAGGCCAGAATAAGCATGTAGGAATGCTTCCCCTGAAGTACTACTAGTACTACAGTATGTAACCTAGGGACTTTCTAATTCTGGAGTATTCTGATAACTTTAGTTTTAAGAACTCTTGACATTTTTTTCCTTCATTAGTATCATATTGCTTATAATAAATATTTAGTCTAATTAGATACTGTGTGTAGAGTTTAATCCTTCTTCTGTCTTTCAACATGCCAGCAGTGAGTAGCATTCAATGCCATCTGTTTTATTACTAGAAGAAAACTGAACACCTATTACTTCACATTCTGTGCCACTCATGATGAAGGTCACTGAAATCATAACTCCCTCCTCAGCTGTCTTTTCCAAAGCTGAAGGGTCTCATATTATTCAATAATTTATTATAGGAAAGAGCTTTATAATCTCAGTTATCCCCGACAGCCCCTCTGTATCTTTTCCAGTTTTAGTCTTCCATCTCACAGACCACAGAACAGATTACCAGAGCTGTACTGCAGTATTCAAGATGTAGGTGGTCTCAGAGATTAGTAGAGGCCTTATGCTGTTCTGTATCAGGAAAAGAATAAAGAATAGAACAGTCTTCCAAGTTCTGGTTCCTGTAGTGCTCTCAAGCACTGAGACTGACATTTTCACAGGTCTGTTGTGTTAGTGTAGACTTAAACCTGAGGATTTAAAGACCAACAATAAACTTTACCACTTTGAAATTTTCTACAAGACAGCTAAACTGTGGAAAAAGCTACTTCCCAGTTGCACAATGGCATCTCTGCTCAATATCGTCCAGATATAAACCTGACTGCTTGGTGAAAGCAAAGACTGTTGTAAAGCAGTAGTTAAAGAATTATGAATTGGAAGAAACAAGATACAGATTTAAAAAGAATGAATATACATCCTCACAAAATGATCAAAAGTAGCCATAAACTACTTGGTGCAAAGCTACTTTGCTCTCTTTCTAAAGAATGGTATACCCTTCCCAAGACTAATCTTATGATCAAATAATTCCTAAACCCGAAACAAGAATTGCTTGTCAACAACAAATTGATTACTCTGTGATTCTATTTGACCCCTCAACTAGTGACATGGACCCCAGAAGTGTTTAAGTCAAAAGAAATTACAAGACTTAAAGGGGCAATCTGGACTTTTTTTTTTTTTAAACATACGCAAGACTACAAAGGGTGTATCTTTTTTTAAAATGAGATAAAAAGCCAAACTCATATCTAAGAACTTCATACTATCAAGAAGCTGAGGAGTTACACTGTTTAAGATACTGGTTCTGTATCACTAAGACACGTAAAAGGACGTTACGGCCTACATCTAAGATGAAAGGCACCTTCCAAAGACCTAGAAAAAAACCAACTGTGCAGCTAGTCCAACTACAGACTCCCTATGTCTTGGGTGAGAAATGTGGAAAATACAACAGAGAAGACCCTAAAAACACAAGTGTGTTTTGCACTTGTGTTCAGCACATACTTCAGTGGGGCAATTATAGGACTTCTATTATCAGAGTAAAAGTTCAAGGATTTCGGGGGGAGAAGAACATATTTATTACAAAATAAGGAAGAGTTATTTCATCTTCAAATAGCTTTTTCTGATCCCAAAGTATACTTTACTCTTTTACCCTCCCAAAAAAAGCAGCAAATACAAGTATAGGAGAACTTTCTTTTATAGCGTTCTAGTAGTCTGCCATCTTCTGGAGTCTGTAGGGAAGTGGAATAAAGCTCTACAATTCTGACTGCAGAATACACTTGCAGCAATGAGCACTGGAACAACTTCAGAGAATTGCAGATATCGTCCCTTCATACTCCCTCAGAAGCTAACAGACCACTATAGCAGCCAACTATGGAAATACGTTCAGAAAACTGAACCCAGTCCTTAACAAGATCAGCAAAGTTCCTTTTGTCTGCATGCTGAATCAGACCAGAAACAAAGACCTACCTGCATGGATGAACTGAGCACATGGGAGGTGGAGGAAGATGAGGGTGGTTTTCAATGGTCACTGTTTTCTTGACGTGATCTTGACTAATATCTTCATACATATGCTCTACTGTTAAAGGCTGCCGTTGCTATATGGGGAAAAAGGAACACGAGAACAAAAGCATTACTAACAAAGAATTGCTGAGAAGGAGCAAAAGATTCTAACATTATCAACAGACAAAGCACCATAAATTATAAGCATCTAATATACAACAGTTCTGAAGGTACACTGAAAGAACTGTGTGTGTTAAAATCCATATGGTGTAGAAATAGTACTGCACACATTTTTGTTTTCAATATACCAGGTGAATTGTAAAGTCAATATATTTGAGAACCATCTAGGTTCCCATCTAGGTATTTGAGCTGTAAGCCCTAAGCAACTTTAACTCAGCAAACTTAGTCATTAAAGGGAAGAGTGATTTATCTAATTCTTTCCCTCTGGAGATTATGAGAACAAATACTTGCTTACTTGACTAAGTTTACTGGGGTTATTACTAGCTCTACAGAGCTAACAAAATCTCAGATAGCAGAGAATGATTTCCTTCCTTCCAAATGTGCTCAGTTATTGAGCACGATTTTCAGTTAAATTGTTCCTACTTCCTGCAAGTACCATAAGTCCTGTCTGCAACCCTGACTATATAATGGTTTTCTCACCACTTTTTACTTCAAATTTCTACTGTGAATAAACAACAAAATAGCCTTGCTATTTGACATGGTGAGTCTAATTTCACAGAAGTGGGGAAAAACCCAGCATAGCTATACCTCATCATATCCAAATAACCAGAGCCTTGGAGTTTGGTAATATTTGTCATATGTGATGTAGAGGTCATAAGTTCTAGTCTGTAGAATAGCATCTTCCCCTCCAACATCAACTTTAGCTTTGTTAGCTTCTACAATCTGTCTTGTGTCAAGCGTTGCCTGGTTCAAGGTAAAAATGACAACATTAGTATAGTCTTGTTTGGGTTCCCTCCTTTCCCATCTTAAGTAGTTACATAAAGCTGTAAAACTAAAATTAATGTTCTTAAATTAGCATTAAAAAACATAAGCTTTTGGGTTTTGTTTTTATCTTTAAATTAGGAGTAACAGTTTCTTTCCCACCACGTAGTTTTTGGTGGTTTTTTTTTTTTTTTTAAAAAGGTCAGATTTCTTAAGGAAGCATGCAACTACATTGTCACATCCCCCTCCCTTTGTTCACTTTTGAACCTAACAGACAATTCCACTGAA
The DNA here is from genome assembly GCF_000699245.1 of Pterocles gutturalis. Taxonomy (NCBI): domain Eukaryota; kingdom Metazoa; phylum Chordata; class Aves; order Pterocliformes; family Pteroclidae; genus Pterocles; species Pterocles gutturalis. Next base: position 55,092 of record NW_010121401.1, read on the forward strand.
ATTCAGAAGTCAGAGGTCTCAGTTTATGCACGTTCATGAAGACCTTGGCAGAGCATCATAAATAATGATGCCCTCTGTCTTCTCTCATGACAGTCTGGTGCATCAGTATAATCCATTGAACCTATAAGCCACTCATCCTCCATGTGTAAGCTCTGAGAACAACCACTGCATTATTTACCTCTTATGAGGTAATACAGCACACAGTTGTAAGTAGAGCAAAAAGGATCATCAAAAAAAGCAAAATTACTGTGACCAAAATCTTTCAGGACCTAAGAGATAAGATTACTGCAGTAGGTTGTCAGGAGACAAATCGATAGAGAACCACCAGTCTCAGTAATCCCACTGCTCATAACAAGCTTGTTATGTCAGACATTTGTCATCATTATTTTTACTTTGCTTGTGCTCATATTGGTAATAAGCATTGTAACAGACAAGACAGAGAACTGTTCACTCACATCATCTGTTTCCAATAGCCCACTTTCTTCATATTCTGAAAAGAAGACCCATAAAATTCTGTGTTCAGCTTATATCTAGTCAACATATTTCTCATTCATAAACAACTCCTTTAAAACAATCTACATGCATCTGAAGATGTTTTATCCAGGTAGACTTCCCAATCCGCAAACCAGACTATACCTTTTTTTAATACAAATTTGACCAAGACTACAGTAAGTACATGATGAGCAATAAGTGGTTTTAAGTAGGCATACTGAGTATAAGGGTAGGTATGAAGCAGGAAGGAAGCTGTGCTAAATCTCTAATTTATACTTCCTTGGACCTGTTCTGCTACTCAAATTAATATCCCAGTCACTAACATTCATGCAGGTTTCAGCACACAAGACAGCGTAAACATGCATCAATAAGACCATACAAAAGCTGATACAGAGCATATGCCTGCTGAATTTTCATCACGCATTCCATAAAAAGGGAAGAGTAGTGTTTTCTTATAGGGTACCGCTTTAGTTAAAGCCTGAAAGAAAGCACATCCCACCTAAATCAAGGAAATACCTTCCATGTCTGCAGCTTCTCCTTCATCTTCCTCATCATCATCTTCGCAAGATGCTGAACGCTCTGGTATTTTTATATCATCCTTTAGAAGTTAAATTGAAAACACTGCTTTAAAGACTGCTGCATCTACACAGCCCAACAGCCCCAGCAAATTTAAGGTGTAAATCCAGTCAATACATAGAGAGAACCAGAAAAATAATTTCTGAAATATTGAGAACTATATTGAACTCTGATATTTGCTTATTAACTGAACTTAGTTTCAAAGTATAGTATGACACTAAAAATTCACTTTAAAATTCTTTGACTTTGTAATCTGGAATGCTTTAATTCCCAAGCAAAGAAGTATAAACATGGTGTTAAGCAGCCCGTAATTTCTTCTCAAAAAACCCACATATCTCAAATGAAAGGCAATGACTGAACAGCTATGACTAAACATGTAGGTTAAGATTTTGTATGTCCTAATCCACAGGCAACTGTGCAGCAGTTATAATGGAATCATAGATTATCTCAAGTTGGAAAGGATCCATAAGGGTGATCAAGTCCAGCTCCCTGTTCCTCACAGGACTACCTAAAACTAAATCACATGACTAAGAGCATCGTCCAGTTCCACAGCTGTTTTTAACATACAAGACAGTGGCATGCTGGTTACAATTATTCAGTAGCATGCGGCAGCCCATTCTCTTTCCCACTAATTTTTAGAATCCAAAGCTTTGTGCTTGGATGGTTTAACAAACTCTCAGTGCACAGACAGAACTCCACTTTAACAACCAACTTATCCTTAAAAGCATTGTGTCTCTCTGATTTTCTCCACATTTCTTAAAGATGTTAGCTAACACATTTCCATTTCAAGTACTTCCAACTGTTCTCAGTTTCCTGAGGACTTAAGTTCCAAATTTGGCTCCTGCTGCAGAATGACTTTTTGGAAATGTGTAGAAACTGATGACTTTGTAAGACACATACATTTAAATAGTTTTATTACTTTTAAACTTTATGGCACAACCCTGTCAAACAGGACCAAAACTCTGCTTGCAGTAGTTAAAGATTATGAAGAAATACTTTATATCCCTACATTATTTTTCCATATAAAAATTTATTTACACTGGATCTCCAACTATTAGTCTCTTCAGACACAAAGGTGTAGTATCACTGTAAACTGAATTACATTTTTGGTTTGTAGAAGCCTGGCACATGAGTATGCCGGCTAAAGACATTCTAAAAAGAACACTGCCTCAGTAAACACACAGTAATAAGGTGATGTACATGCTTAGACAAATATAATGGGCTCTGAAGGTTAATGTATATCTGCAACACACATAGTGACAAAGTATATTTTAATCTTTCACAGGCAGTACTAGATTGTTGCAGGTAAGACTTCTGTTACCTTTAGGTCCTGTAATAAAGCAAGAGGAAAATGTAGTACCTTACTGTCTAGTGTGAGCTCCTTAACTGCTTCTGTTGCACCCACTATACCTGTTAATTGAATGAGAAGTTTGCATTAAAAAAGCTTGCTTCTTTGTTACAGATTAGTATAGAAAGAGGTTGCAAAGATTTCAGAAAGCAGCATATCATCTTTCCAAATTACATCTCAACAGTTCTGATATTTGAAGGGCTGTTTATTTGGTTTTGGTAGCATACTTGTTGCTGGATATCTAGAAACAAACCATATGAGTAACATGGAGCACAACAGCACAGCTCTTGCACATCACACAGATTTTGTTGATGGAACAGTGCAAAGTAATTTGGATTTTTATTTTAAGGAATTTTTGCCAAAAAGCGAGTTCAGGATAAGCATTCATGTCACAAGAATGGAACTCAACTTCAGGAGCAAGGCATGCATTTATGAATATTTCTGAGCATTTTCAAGGAAAGCAATGTGTTCAGGACGAAGCAATAATGTAGCAGAACACTCAGTGTTTTCAGCTGAGAGGAAGCAGGGTTAAAAAACATCCCAAATCACACTAGTATCGACTCTTGAGTTCCTCCCCATCAGCTTTCTAGTTCTACTGCACTCTCAGCCAGTGCCCTTTGGGATACTTGACAAGATTCTGCTTTGACACAGTAAATTTATCTAATTAACTCTTCAGCTGAAACTAAGTTACATCATTATGGAGAATGAACCTGGAATCAAGTAACTGCTCAGTGGAAATAACCGTTTAAAGAAAAGCAACACCATTTGAATGATGCTTGGAAATAATGCATTTCTAGTGGTTGTGTGTTCATTTACATATGTTTTTTCCTACCAGAAAAAGTGGTGTTATAAAGGACATCTATACAAGTGTGTGGAAACAGACCTTATCATCTCCTTTGACAGTGTCTGGACACCTAGTCAGGTCTAGTCAGAGTCTTACAGTTGTGCTACCACAGTATGTTGCCCAAACAGTCACCCTAAGAAGAAAAACTTGGCACAGAAGAGTCTATCCACAATAAGGATGGGAATGCATCCTTAATTCAAGGATATGACAAAGCTTTGTCAAACTATTTCTTTGGTGCAGGGTGTTCAGTCATGAACTGCAACACATTTAGGAATTGCCAGTGATGAAAAACATCCATCTACAGAAACAAAAGGTATCTTCTCCCACCCTTTTTCTCCTCAGCCTGGCTGAACTATTTAGAGGACTTCTTCCACATTACAGCAAAAAACTTACACCAAAGAAAGTAAAAACTGAGTGGAGTACCTTCTAGGTTTGGAAATGGTGGTGAAAATATCATTGGAACACAGAAGTTTATTAACTCATGATAGAACATGAAGAAACAGACTAAAACTAATAAAATCGCCACTTCTTATAAAAGAACAAAAGGATTTATGAGTGCTAGAAAAGCTAATGAGATAGATTCATGTAAACAGTAGTTTTTAGACTTCTTTATAAACACAAGCTCATCTAAGGACTTAGTGTAAAAAAGGAACATCTCCCACACTCATTTCTACACTTAACAATATTTTCTTTTTTAGTCCCCCTCACCTTCCCCCAGTGACCTCAGATACTAAGATAATAGCTACAGTCTAATGATTCCCCCTTTTTGCTCAACCCAACAATTCAAGAGAATGGGAAATACTGAAATAGCTAAGTTAGTTGAAGTCATCATTAAGAGAAAGGTCTCAATGTGCTTCACATGCAATCTTACTAAAAAAGAAATTTGCATATTCTTAAAACAAGTAATTTAAACCAGCATTCTCTTCACAGGAACTCCTTATTAAGAAACGAGTCACTACACCACTCTTTTTTTAAAAAAATAACTTCCTAAAACTTTAATAAGAGAATTCTGAAATCACTTATTGTCAACACCTCTAAGAAAGTAGCCTGTTTCAAGCATATACAGGCACACAGTTAAACACCTGAGCAGTCATGTACCAATCAAGGGGGTAACTTCTTCCAGATTAGATACTAGTCACAGCCATCTATGGACAAGAAAGATTTCACTTTCTAAGAGCTGAAACTGAAAAACTTTTATATTACCAAACTCTAAGTCTGAAGCAAGACACTGAATACCTGCATTGTGAAAGGTGTCTACCCATCCCCCATCACCATCATCTTCTTCTATAATTGCTTCCTGCTCATCTGAGTACTCCATCTGCTTACACCTTTTGTAGCACGGCACTGCAAAAAATTGCAAAACAAAATCAACACAGCCATTCCTACACAAAACCAGATTGGAGCAAGAAATTATCCTATAAAGCCTTCTGAAATGTGGTATTCTCTCATATATCCTTATTTAAGGAATCCTAGAGTTATATTTCAAATGCAAAAGCATGAACTTAAAAAAAAAAAAAGCTGAAGTGCTGTACCAGATATTGTTTTTCACATAGAGTACAACACTTTCAGTGGCCTGAACAGAAGGTCATTCTTCTGTCACCTGTTAGAGCATTTTCACACAAACTCATAAGGATTACAAAATAATTAACTTGTCATGTCTCAGACTGCCTATAACGTATCAGTTTTCTTCACAATGCTAAACAACTTTTAGCCTAAGTACAACTTCGCATGGATTAGCATCAGTTTACTGAACTGATTTATCTTTAGAATTCTGCTAAAAGTTTGCATCAGCTATTTATGCGATATATTTGGTATGTTTAATTATAAATTAACACCCAGAAATTTAGAAGAGGTTAGAATTAATGTGTTATTTAGAATAACTTCAGTCATATGCATTACAGAGCCATTCAAGTACAGATTTACACCAAGTTTTCAGAAAATAGTCAAAGAATATAGATCTGATTAAGGCCAAATAGATATTTTCCAACATCATAAACAAGGACTATGTAAAAAATGCTCCTTTTCTACTAACATGAAGAAAAAAAAAACAAAACAAAACAACCTGCCAGTATGAAGTGCAGAATTTGTAAATTGCTCCTAGACCTTTCAGAATGGGAGGAAAGGTGTGTGAAAGCCACAGTGCAGAGAAGTCCTCCAAAGACTTCCAACATGAGGTCTGTAGGATGGCCCCTGGCCTTACCCATAGCCCACAGCTTTTACTCAGGTAGTAGGCCAATGTGTCACCATCA
>NW_010121401.1:60710-69693 GCF_000699245.1 Pterocles gutturalis
CAGCAGGAAACACGTTATTTTGAAATGTTATCGAGAAGGATCAGAGAAATGTGGGACCCTGAAAGTGGAGGGAAGAGAAAAACAAAGTATAACACTTGGCCATCCAGCCATCGGGACCACCTCAGGAAAGTCTGTCCAACACTACTGTAAGCATTTTCACATGATAGCACGCTGCAAGACTCCAAAAGCCAGCAGGTAAAATCGAAGTATAAAATACAACCCATTGCAGGTAAAAATCTCCTCAGGCTGTTCTTAATACTGAAGGTTCTCTAACAGTATTAGCTTTGACACATTTTGATAAACGACCTTTTGAGAAAATTATTTCCCCATGGTTGTGACAAGATGTTAGCCTTCTTATCCATTAAAAAGGTTGTCACCATAAGTATATATCCACAACTGTGAAGCTGATCAAAATTTTATTTACAATTATTTTTTATATTATTGTTATTGACAGGGATAGTGACATTAATTACATATCTGACCTAGAAGTATCAGTGTCACTGTGAAAGACACTTTGGGAATATTTCAATAGCCTGAGTTTTCCAAAAGAAAGAGCAAAATAAACACATTTTCCTTTTAGTCACTGAATATGAGTTGAGGCATAGGAGAAAGGAAAGACAGACAAGGAGGTTTGTAATGTTTAAACTTCATTTCTACTTCATTAAGGCAAGCTGTATTACTAGTATAAAGCCCTGCTGACAACTGCTCTAAAGAAGATTTTAGATGTGCAGGAAAAACTTACCTAATATCACAAAGCCAAAGCATCCAAAGTGCAAGATATTTGCTTCTCCTTTCACTAAGGACAATTAGTAGAGCTGACAGCACAGTCAACCATGCTATCAATCCTAAGAACACTTACATTTAAACTTTAGCCTTACCATTTTTAGTTACCAAAAACTGTTTGTCTGTTGGCAGATAGGCCTTGACTTTTAGCTCTTCTCCTGAAGCCCTGTAAAATGAAGTGCACCGTAAAAGGTTGAGAATTTCACGATCTGCAAACAAAAGAACCCTTCTATTTTCAGTATATATCAGGAGCACTTTATATACTTCTCTTGACTTATTCTTAGAATGTGTTTGCTATGACTTTACTCTTCCTTATACAAAGACCTTGATACAGGTATGGGGTCAAAAAGGTCGGCCACCCCTGAACTATGGAGTCTTGGATCAAAACTATTTTTTGTTTCAAAAACTACTTTCACTTTGAGCTTGAGAAGCAAAGACAGGTTGACAGAACAATGTAGTCTGTATGAAATTTTCTAGGATCAGCAACAACATAGTGCCAAATGCATGAAGAAAAGAACTTCAGAAAAAGCAAGAAACAGACTTCTAGAAATATAAAACCTGCCCACTGTCACCAGAGCTCAAGTAATTGTTGCCAAGCTCACATTATTCCAGTATTTGCTTTCACCTTCAGGGGTTTTTGGTTTGAAATAAGAGTGACATTTTAAATAGCCTGTTCCATATTGCTAGCACATAGACCAGACTCAACATCATGTTTTCTCTGAAGCAGACAGCAAAAAGGCATGAAACAATGATTCAAGCATAGTAATTCCTCCCTCAGCACTTCATGGTCCAGTATAGAGCCAAGAATCTTGATACCAACTGCACAATGGCCATATAGGCACTAACTGATTAGCTTTACAATGCAAGACACCAATAAAATATGACGAAGCACCTTATTTGTGCCCTTATTGTACATGAAAGATAAGGGATTTCCAAGGGCAAGCACTGCACAAAGTGATCTGATGTTGGCCAACTTGAACAAATTTAATTAACAAATGCTTGTCTAAAACATACCAATTCCAACTACTTCCTAGCAATTCCAGTTGTACATGGCCTTTGCTTTTTCAATCACCAAGACAAAGCTCAGGGAGACATGCTGCTTCTGCAGCTAAGCACTGAAAGCATTCACAGTATGTACCAGCTTATTTCCTCTAAAGCCCCAGGAAAAAAAACAAACAAATCCTCATCTCAACTACTGCTACACAAAACAATAAATAAATCCTGCCTGTCTTAAAGATAGCTTCATCATAAAAACAGCAGAAGTTCTACTACAAGAGTCCATGTACTATTCTGCAATGAGACAACTGTATAGTTGTATCCAATGGAAACACAAAGCATAGGTAGGGACACTGGCTTTCTCCAGTTCTTCTGATTTTACTTACCATTGCCAAGTAGGACAGTGGTGAACTAAGTGATCTCCAGCTGCGACAAACTGTTAAGGAAGGAAAAAAAATAAAGTACTCTTAAATATGTTGTAAGGAAACAATTTCCAATTTTTCTCAATATTAATATTTCACTTGTATATTCCATTGATAGATTAACTATGTAACTAATAACAGTTTATATCAGTTTCATGCTTTCTTTTAACGTCACTTCTCAGCTAACCATGAAAACCCAAAGACTAAATCCACTTCACCTGAAGGAAATGCATACTAAGCACAATAGCAAATTAAGATCAAGTTTTAAAAGCTATGGTATAAAGTACGGGTCTTGTAACAAGCAAAAAACATTCTAGACCTAGCAACATTGTTTACTCTGTGATGAAGAAACTTTTTATTTGCCACTCTTCAAAATTTATTACATAGACAATGAAGAGCTTAATGTAAAAAAATATATTTAGTTCTCTTTCAGAGTTCAAAGCAATTTTGCAGAAAGAAAAGTGAGACTGACGTTAATTCATTTAATCAGTGATAGAACTGCAAAAGAGGAATAAGCAATATACATTTTAAATAATGACCATCACTATGATAATTCACCACTGATGTTAAATAAATATGGAAAAACAAGTACATAATACACTGCAAAACTTGTGTACAACTGTTCTGAAGAAACAGCTTTTAAAAATTTTCACTCTACTTCTTAGTACCAGAAATAAAGGCTTTCATAAAATCACATCACTATATCAAAGCAATACTTGAAAACTCAGGCTAGACTTTTGTATGAGCTCAAAATTCACCCAGCAAAGTCTAACCCACTGGGCTTATTCTTTGTACATACAAACTGAGGAAGGCAAGCCTGTATTTAAGAACAGTGATTTGTGTGTTCTTTGCACCAGTTACTTTTGAAAATGAGATGCACACCTATTGCTACAGTTGCTTTCTTGCCCTAAAATGACAGTTTGTAAAAATATATTTCCTAGTCAACCAGAAGCTGTTGTAGCATGACACAACAGGCTTGTGGTGTGTCAGCCATTTTCTCACCATGTCCTCCAAAGTGAGGCATATCAGCATAGAGGAAAACACAACATGTACTGCATTTGGATTAACAGATCTAATCTCTGCAAAAGTGCATTCTGTCACCCATTTTCCAACTAAATTTCTAGCAAAAGTGAAATCTTCACTTTAAAGAAAATAGCAACCCCTCCCAATACAAATGGAAATTTTAAAACTCATTAGCCTTTATACAATAATAAATAATACATGAAACTCCAGAATTATTTAAAATTCTCTATTCAAGGAACTGGAACATTGTTTGTGGCACTAATGTTAAAATATATCATTAAAGATGAAAAAAATTTAAAGTGTTTTTTGTGTGTCTAACAGATGAAAAAACCTAAAACAATACTTGAAGCTTCATTTGCATTTTCTTCAGTTTAAGCAGCATAATTAATCTACCTGGTTTTACTGTATTACTCAAGCACTAATGTTATTTCATACCTGAATCAATATTGCAAAAGTGGCAAGAGATCAGTTTTAGGACAACATCTTATTTCTACTCCTGGAAAGATGATTCTTAAGATTTGTCTGTACTTACTGTGGTGGGTTAACCTTGGCTGGATGCAAGAAAAAAAAGCCACTCTATCACTCCCCTCCTCAGCAGGACACGGTGCGGGGGGGAAAATAAGATGGAAAAAAACTCAAGATAAAGGTCAAGATAAAGGCAAATTAACAAAGCAAAAGCCAAAGCTGTGCGCAGAAGCGAAGGAAAACAAGAGATTTATTCTCTACTTCCCTCTACTTCCCATCAGCAGGCAATGTCCGTCCACTTCCCAGGAAGCAGGGCTTCAGTACATGTAGCAGTTCCTCCAGAAGACAAATGTCATAAAAATGAATGCCTTTCCCTCCTCCTTTCTATTAGCTTTTACTGCTGAGCAGATGTCATATGGTACAGAATATCCCCTTGGTCAGCTGGGGTCAGCTGTCCTGGCTATGTCCCTTCCCAAGATCTTGCCCAGCCCCAACCTACTGGTAAGGGGGAAACACTGGGAAGACAGCCTTGATGCTGTGTGAGCGCACTGCTCAGCAGTAGCCAAAACACTGGTGTGTTAGCAACACCTTTCTAGCTATCAATAGAAAGAACAGCACTATGAGGGCTGCTATGGGGAAAATTAACTCCATCTCAGCCAGACCCAATATGTATAAAATTAAAATGGGTGTTAACTTTGAGGTATTAACTAGGAAGAACTCATGACAGGCAAGAATTTGTTAAAATTAAATCAAATACACAGATATATGAAAAGAGTGAGCAGGTGTTGAGTTTGATTAATGAGTCATCTTTAGCCTTATCACTAATTGATTCATGTTCAGAGCCACAGGAACCCCACAAAGTCTACAAAATAGTCAGCATCTCAAACTAAAACGCAGTTAAATCGAGGCTCTCTACCCAAGAAATCCAAACTCATTCAAATATAACATCCTAGCATCATTATAGATTACTTCAATTTTTCTTTAGCAATCATTACTATATAAAGACCAAAACAATCAGTGAAGAGGAAAGACTGTCAAAGGGACAATCAGCAGATTCATGCTCCAGCCCCAGCTAAATTTAACAAAAAACTAATCTTGTTGTATAACTGTTTCCCTTCACTACTGCTTTGAAGGATCCAATTTATTCATCCTATCAACATCTAACTTTATATGAAGAATACATATTATTTGCATTCTCTTACGGGTGTTTAAATGCTGCAGATTGTTTAACATAGCATAGCGTGGCTCTTGCTATGTTCTATAGAAATTACCTTTTCTTTCAGTACTACTGCAGAGACTACCTTTTTACCCCCACAGATCAAGAAGGGATTAAGCATTAGTAGACCATTTGTCTAGACTTTCTCTGGTACATTTGTTTTATATATAATATCATAATATACTATTATGTAATATATAATATATATAAACATTTATACACACACACATATATGTATGGTTATCAGAACAGCAACCATGTTGCTAAGCCTGTTTTTCTGAGCAGTACTCTTCTGGATCATAGAAAGCATGAGTAATTGCTTGCCATACAACATAGCAGAGAAATGCTAAGTACCAAGGTCATGAAGAACACTTCTCTCCACCTTATCTACCTCCATCAGCTTTCATTTGTTCCATCTTTTTCCACCTCATCTTCACATTTGTGCACTGTCCCATTTTTGCTTTCATTCTACCTAACAGTATTAACATTGTTTTCTTATACCTCTGTAAAGACTACGTATTTTCAGAACAGTAGCACTCTCAGAAAGAGTAGAGAAGTCAAAATAGCACTGCACAATCAATGTTTTCACTATTCTAGAAAAAATACTGTTTGTTTCTCTTCGCAGCAGACTCCTTAAAAAACTACAACTGCTTGTCAGCAATCCAAAATACAACCAGTCTGAACTAGCCTATAGAAAAGAGGAGGGAAAAAATAATTATTGGATCCTTGGTGTGGACAAGGATACGTAATGATTTAGCCAGAGCTTCGTAAGGAACCAAAAGCGAGGTAAGCAAAGACTGTTCGCAAGACACAAGTTCCTCTTTGAGTTGCTTATGAGAAAGACCTCTGAAATCAATATATTCCTGTTTTAAGTCTTCAGCTCCCACGAAAAATGGGGCTGTTGACCCAGCACGAGCTTCCTTACAAGATTTTCAGACATAACACAGGAAAAAGCATCCCACATTCAGTTGTCAAGTGTCATCTAAGAGGAATTCTGCTGATCTACCTCATCTGTAGAGTAAAAAAGCCATTCAGAACGTCCACTTTGTGCAAATTGTTTCAAGAAGCAATAATTAGTTGTCAAAGACATGAACAAGGTCATTTTGAGTAAAACATCACTACTTTCAAAATATACTTCAAAGTTTCCAAATACTTACTTCTTCAGGTGTAATTACTCCAGTTTCTTTAAACTTGGACTCCTGCAATAAAGAAAGTTCAGAAATGTTTAGAACTGCTGACAAAAGTACCCCACTCTACTGCTAAGACAGACATCAGCTTTATTATTGTCTTGGAACTAGCCTTGTCCACAGAAATCTGTGAATCAGCTTGGAGGCAACATCTGCCAGGGCTGATAGGCAGCTTACTTCCATATCCCATAACGTAAGACCCAACAAAATTACTTGTTGCAGAATGTGGGGTATTATGAAAAAGGATCACACGTACAAAGTTTGTGGTTTTTGTTTTTTTTTCTTGCTACAGCCAATTATATCAATAACGAAGCAAAGATCCCTGGCACTCAATATTACATTTGCCAGTAAGAGGCATAAAACCAGCTGAAATCACCGATTCTCACAGTCAGGACTTTTGTGACTGTTCTAGGTACTAAGCAGCACTGGAACGCATCAGTATGAGGTTTGCAGTTAAGACAGGTTATGAAATGAAGGACCAAACTGACTTTTCTCTGTGATAGAAAAGGTTATGTAGAAAGGCTTAGCTATTAACACTTTTTGTACCCATTTCTGTGCCTTCATTATGCAGCCCATGGAAACAATTTTGATTTTCTCATATAGTCATGTTTTTTTATGGAGCAGAGAATAGACAGCAAGCAGCAATACAATTTAGTTCTGCATGGAGAAGTGAAGTACTTTTGCATTAAAGATGACATCTACAAAGTTTAAGGATATGACATTTCTAGCATACTCAAATATAAAGTATATTTTGTTTCACACTTCTGTTTGTTTGTTTTTCTTCAGAAAAGCCTCAAGCACCAAGGAAACCTACTGTTCCCCAGCATTAGAGCTACCTAAGAATGGCTTTTGAAAAAGAATACAATTTCACCCACTTTTAAAATTTCTGCATCACCAATTACTGAATAACTACCTGCCCTAAAGAACTCATGGTTTGGGTTTTTTTTTTTGTTTTTTTTTTTCCTATTAAGACTAAAAGCAGCAACTGAGAAGTACCTCACTTTTGGCTACACCTTCACCCTGTTCAATCATTCAGAAAGCTTTAAAGAAAACCAGCCACTGCTTAACTTAGTTATTCTTGATGGTTCACCCTGGTGCATGCTATCACCTGTGCTATGTAAAAGGAAATGAGCACACCTGTTTCATACAATACTGATTACTTCCTTTCTCACTTATTTCTAAAGAAGAGACATTTAAGAACAAGATAAAAATAAGCAAAGCAGCAGTTGTACAAACACCATCACTATCTGTTAGTTAACAGAAATCAGAGAAAAACAACCCTGGTTTAGCAACTTGGATTGCTGTAAAAACTGAGAATTCTTGAGAACATATTATACACCACCACAGTGGAGACAACTTACTATTTAACCTCAAAATGCACTATAAGCAGTAGGTAACACGCACAAACTTGTGTTTCTGGAATTATATAAGGAAAATATGTAAAATATCTATCCTCTGTTCCCTGAGGGTAAATAGCTCACTTCTCCATCTCTGTACATTGTGCGGTACGTAAGCTAGTGAGAGACACAGGTCTAGTTTCTTTGCAAAGTTACCAAGTTGGAGTATTTATTTCAACCCTGTATAAAAGACACATAATATTATCACCTCCCATTGTGGGAGGTTCTACTCCTCCCTCCTCCTAATAGTACATCTGGGCACACGAATTCTTCCACTATTACACCAGCTGTGCAACAGCAACTATGGTGAACAAGTTACTTCACCTTTTCACACCACAACTTCACTGCAGCACTTACATGCCACACTGGCAGACAACTCTAGAAAGGTTCACTATCCAGGTAGGAGCATACTATATACCACAGAGGGACAAGTTCAATTAATAATTGAGGATCACTGTCTTCTACCCACAGATCTCAGCTGCAGAGTACAAGGCAGACAAAAAGTCACACCATAAAACCAGAGGCAGAGATGGCTGTTGTAAACAACTACAGCAGAGGTCTGTTTTCAAAAACATAGAAAAATGTGAAGATCAGTAGTGAAAGAATTGCTGACAAGTTAAGCATTCACATACAAAGTTGGGTTTTCTGTTAAAAAGTATTTGTAAACAGGAGACAGAAGATGGCATACAGTCTAACTGCAGAAAAACACATAAAATCTGTTTCTACCTAAATAAGCAACAAGAGGCATTCTAACGGATGTGCTGCCCACCTTTACAAGCAGACTGTCAAAATCCACTCTCAAGAACCAAACAGTCCACTTCCACTATCCACAGTTACTTTAGAACGTAAAGCTTTATAAGTAATGCTAACACAGAAATAAGCTATGCTACAAAACTTTATACCTGCTCACAAAATAAGATATGACTAGGGTTTCCATTTTATATCACGTGAAGAAGCTGCACTCTTATCCAAAATAACGATTCCAATGTATTCCTGAAACCAGGCTTAAGCTTGTCAGTACATGAGCACCTTTGGATTTCCATTCCTAGTCACACAATTCGTTAAAGTTTAGCCACTTTAATAGAAAACAGCAACAAATAAGTTACTCCTCGAACAGTAGGACCGGCAACATTAGCTCTTCGAAGGCCTACACCTCCCAGGCGAATGTTCACAGCCCTAAGGGGATGTGAGCTCCAGCTCGGCTTCCCTCCACCCCGCACACCCGAGTGCAGGATGAGGTCCGAAGACTTTGTCGCCGCAAGGCCGCCCCAACACAGCCTCCCCCTGACAGCGCACCTACTCCAGGGACGCCTGAGGGAGGACCGCGCCCTCGGAGACCCTCCACCGGTTGCGTAAATCCTCCGCAACGACACCGTTCCTCAGGCCCAGACGATCCGCAGCCCCCGTGCAGCTTCCGGGAAACCCGAGCGACCCCCAGAAAGGACGGGCGGGGGCCCTCCTGACCTGCTGGGGCAGCAGGGAAAGGCCCGCGGA
>NW_010121402.1:0-2206 GCF_000699245.1 Pterocles gutturalis
ATTCCTTACCGACCTCTTATCTCATAAATTAGCCGCGAGAGAGCGGGATCCCGAATAGCTGAGCCCTGGCGTCAGCGTTTCCCTTGCGCGAGCGGCGGGCAGGGAGGAAGGGAAGGTTTCGAGCAGGGTGCCAGCCAAGGGTCAGCCACTCTCAGCTCCCTCCTTTGCCTTTGATACCAAATACAAACGCTCCGAGCAAACACTCCCAACGCCATGGAAAGACCAAACCGAGCTGGCTCCGCTGCAAGAACCCCCGGCATCCCACGCGCTCTGCCGCCGAGATTTCCCGGCTGGCTGCAGGATGGTCCTGGGCACCCCCAAACCCATCCCCCAGGACAGCGACGATCTTCCCAACCCAGGCTGGGCTCACCTCGAGGATGCTCGGACCACATCCTGCCAGCTGGACGCACTTCCAGCATCTTCATCCCCTTCCCCAGGAGGGTGCCCGCTCCATCTCTCCTCTCTGAGACGATGTACGCGTTTCCCTAGTCCCTTCCCAAACATAAATAATAAAGTTCTACATTTTTCACATCATTCTTCTGCTTCTCCATCCTCAAAGAGCAGAAAAAAATCCATTCCAGGGAAATAACACCATCCCCTGCCCAAGGAAACACCAAAATCCCTCTTTTATGAAAATAAAGGTCCACCTCTTGCAGCTGGGAAAAGCAGAGGCAGGGAACTGGACCCGAGATTTTGGGAGCACAAGCCTTGCTCCCCAAATGTCGCTGGAGCCAGCCAAGCGCCAGGATTTGGGATCGGCACAGACACCGACTCCCCTCCACACCTCGCAGCCCCTGCGCCCCGAAAGCCTGCAGAAGAGAGCGGTTAACCCCGGGCTGACTCCTGGAAACCGCGAGCGCTGCACCAGCGCCGAAGGATTGCTCTGAAAGCCGGCGGGATGCTCACGGCAGGCTGCGATCCCCTGCAAATCAGAGCCTAGCAGAGGAAATTCCCAAGTTATTTCAGGGCTTTCCCTGCACAGGAAAAAATCCTTTTAGTGTAAAATCTCCACTTGGGGAGAAGATGATTCGAGAGAAGAAAAAAAAATATTTCACTAGAAGAGAAAAATTTGGTTTGAAGCGAGTTCCCCCAGGAAGCAGCAGATGCTTTTTAAAAAAAGTGATGGGGTGGTGAGGAGTGGGTCCTACAAATACATTTATTCCTGTAAACTCATAAAATCCTAACAGACCTACTGCTCACCTCCCTGCTACACACCCCGAAACCATTAACTCCTCAGGACAGCCAGATCCCAGGGCGAATCCGGCCGCGTGCTGCAGAGCCGGCGATCGAAGGCTCTGACCTTCCCTTCCAAACCCCCGCGGACCAGCCCGGCGTCGGAGCACCGCGGTCACAGCGGGCGCAGGAGGAATGGACCCCATCCCCTCGCTGGCGGCACAAACCGAACCGAGCCGCCGTCCCGCGGGGGAAAACCTCCTCCTCCTCCCTCTCCCCCCCGAACGCTGTGTTGTACGAGATGCTCTTTGGTAACACCCCAAATGGAATAAACCATTGGGCTCCACAAAAAAAAAACAACCAAAAAAAACCCCCAAAATAAAACAAAAAGTCCCCCACAAATTAAGCTCCGAAGAAGTTCTAAAAGAAAAGTGATACAAGTAAGCAAAGAGCGGAGGCTCAGAAACATCCTTCAGCCTCAGGTTCCCCCACTCTCGGTTTTTCCAGGGACAAGATGGTTTTAATTTGAGAGAAAGACAGAGAGAAAGGAGAAGAAAAAAAGACAAAGATAAAAGGATAAAGAAGGGAAGAGGAAGAAGGGAAAAGAGGGAAGGGATCCCCGGGTGGCTGAGGCTGGCAGGGACCTCGAGGTCAGCTTGTCCAGCCCCCTGCTCGGGCAGGATCATAGAACCATGGGATGGTCGGGGTTGGAAAGGACCTTAAAGACCCAGAGAAAAAGACAAAAGAGAAAGAAACTTTCCACCCTATCAAAAGATGCTCTGGGGAAGAGAGAAATTCCACTTCTGCAAATAAAGAGACAAACAGTTGAAGCTGAACGCCTGTAAGCAACACCGGGTGCTGAGCCAGGGCTGTGCCGGCTCCGGGGGGGTGCTGGGTGCCCAGAGGTGGGTGGGCAGGATTGGGGAGATCGGTCCAAGTGAAACCCTACAAACCAACCCAACCCCCTGAAGGCGGAGGAGAACCCGGGCTGGGGGCAGGCGAGAAGAGCTTGTGGGGCCAGCCTTCCACCCCC
>NW_010121402.1:2237-2851 GCF_000699245.1 Pterocles gutturalis
TAACCCTGCCGCTCCCGGGAACCCGGGACCCCGACTGGAACTAACTGGGGATGCTCTGCCTCTGATGAGGAAGAGCTGGATTCCCGAGGCACCGCACGGGTGCCAGAAGAGAGGAAAGGGAGAATTCAGCAGCTTGAGCCTCTGTTTGCTCTCAAGAGCATCTCCCGTTCATGGTGCATCTTCATTTTCCTCCCCAGGTTAAGTCCTTCCACCACCAAAAAACCAGACAGGTCCAACCGTGGAGCCGGCAGCACCCACCCCACCAGGGCACACGACACGAGCTCTCCGGAGGGGATCCGAGCTCCAGAGCCGGCCCGTGCACACATCCTGCTCTCCCCAGAGTGGGGTGCGCCCCAGCAGACCCCACCACTGCCAACGGGACAGCACCCCAAAAAAGAGAAACAAAGACAACGGGGGAGAAAAAGAAGCAAAAATAGAGTCAACGAGGAAGAGCGAAGCATGCCGACAAAGCCAGAGTGGGGAAAAGAAACCCGGAGCCAAGGGAGGGACAACAAAGGGCAGGAGGGTCCCAACGCCCCCCAGCCCCACGGCTCAGCCCCCCCTCGGCTGCCACGAGGAACCGCGTTTCACCCCGGCTCAGAGGCCAAACGCTC
>NW_010121402.1:2912-3145 GCF_000699245.1 Pterocles gutturalis
TGACCCCCAGCCGTGACACCCGGGGGGTCCCGGCTGTGACCCCCAGACACCCACGACGGGACAGTGTGGGGTCACTGCTCCTGGGGGACCTCCTGGACCCAAGAGGAACCATTTCCCTGCATCCAACCCCCCTCACCCAGCAGCTGTGGGTGGGGGACAGGTCCCGGGGTGAGCACAGACGGTGGCCAGGGGCTCGGTGACACCCATGGGGACACCCGCAGTCCCCGCGCCAG
>NW_010121403.1:0-442 GCF_000699245.1 Pterocles gutturalis
CCTTCCACTAAAAGATATGACAGTCAACGGTGGAGAGGAGGAACTTTCGTGATAGAAAATCTGTAACTTCCACTTTCATGGAGAAAACACGCACTTTTCCTTTAGGACCACCCCAATACCGTCCAAATATCAACCAGGTAGGAAAAATCGCCATCGCCAAGTGTCAACCGAATTTTCACAAATCTATCGTGTGGAATTATCAGAAGTTATTCTACACAATAAGGATCTATGTTCTCCGTTACTATCTCAGACCATTTGAGAGAACACATGGTTCGCAGGCAAAATTTCTCAGTTGAACAAGAATGTGTGATGAACCAAGCAATGCCGCCTCTAACTGCCTGCCACGACTGGAAAAAGAACAAAAGAAAAACATCGAGGGCCAGTATCAGCAGAGATCGTTACAACAAAGAGGCTCACCACACCTGTACCATTTTACCCAGCA
>NW_010121404.1:0-516 GCF_000699245.1 Pterocles gutturalis
ATAGTGATGTAAAAAAAAAAAAAAATTATCTTGATTTAAGCTATTAAGAAAAAGTTAGATATGATCATTATCCAAATGTGTCTGAGTGAGACAGATAATTCCTGTAGCAAAAAAATCTAAATAATTTTTTAGAAAATTGCTTTAATAGAGGCAAAAACATTTCTAAAAAAACCTGAAAATCACTGAAGAAATCCATTTAAAAATTCAATTATCAATTGAGGCTTTTTACAGCATTTAATTAATGTAAAAAGGATTTGCATGTACATTTAATATCACCGTCTGTAACAATTTGAAAACCATATCTATAAATTCATAGCTTCAACTAGTCTGTTCTGTGTCTTGTATACCGAACTCTATACACAACTACTTGTTCCGCAGCAGCATGAAACTCTGAAAACAAGTGTTGCATGACCAGAATACATTTGAAGGGAGCTGGTCTTTGTGTTGTACGAGACATATTCGTGAGTAAGAGATAAACATCCCAATATGGTTGTAGTAGAGGTACATTTTTAAAGT
>NW_010121405.1:0-18989 GCF_000699245.1 Pterocles gutturalis
GCTCCTCGGTGGCCGCCCGGGCAGCGCAAGGCCTCTCTCAGCCTCGCACCGGAGTTTCTACCGTCCTTCGTGCGTGGGCTGCCCTCATAAGTTGCCAGTGGAGGTTGGGGCCCATTAAAAACTTACTCTCGCACTTTTCCCGTGGCTGTGGCAGAAGCCTCGGTGTGAGGGCAGCCAGGGCAGGAGTGCCCATGATCCCAAAAAAACCAGAAAACTAGGCAGCGCCAGTAACATCGGTGCCATTGTGTCGAGGATGGGTCCAGTCTGCTGCCAGTAGCCCTCTCCCCCTGCGTGCCACAGGGCTGGCGTGCTGTTCGGAAAGTGGGGTACACGGGTTTTATAACCAACTGAGAGATAGATGGGGCCCCACGTTTGGGAAGACTGTCAATACTCTGAGCCCAGTTTGTTTCTGAAACAACCCTGAAATTTGTGCACCAGTGCATGAAACATTTGAATTGTGTCAGGTGCTGACTGCGTTTGTGTGTGCAAAAGAGGGTATCCAGAAACAGGTGTATAAACTGACATTTTCCCCTAGTATTTCTTGACTCTAGGAGTAAGCTTTATTCTTAAAAAATAAGCCAGATCCTAGAGATAAAAAGATTTTAATATATTTGTGTTCATGCAGGGTGTCAGCAAAGGCAATCTGCATCGAATGCCCAGCAGTGCCTTCATTATCAGCCAAGCAAAGGCATTTGCCGTTTGATGCCCAGCAGCGCCTTCCTTATCAGCCATTGACCACTGGGTCAATCTCAGGGGTCGGTTAGGAACAATCTCTTAGCTATGCTCAGTGGCACTGCCTCAGCTGGTCTGGCCACTTGTCCATGATGTTAGAAGACAAACAGAGAATGTCCAGATTTTAGGAAGCACCAGTCACTCGTTAATAACCCTACCAAGCTTTTCTGAGATGATCCCAAGGCTTTCATCCCAAAGTGCAGTACGAGAGCCAGCCATATCAGTCATCTGATGTTCGACAGCAACATATGTGCTGTAAGTTTTTTAAACTTGTGAGAGATCACCAGCAGCCCACACCATGCATAAATTCTTGGGTTTGTTTCTGTCTTCCCTGCACTGGTCACCTTCCTGGTATTTTAAATCCAAGTGATAAGCCACAGGATGGTAAATGACAACTACATAAACATCCCAAAGGACAAGACTTTCTGAACTATTCAAGAGAAAACCGATTGAGAGCATTTCTCCTCAATGCCACTGAAACTGCTAGGGCTCCATGGGAGCACCACCATACAGGCTACATGAGAACCTGGCCTGCTGCTGGAAGTGATGGTGGGCACAGCACAGCAGAGGCATAAGAGCAGGGTTGCTCGGTCCCAAAAGGCATCCTGATGGCACCGCCTGGAGCTATAAGGGCTGCTACAAAGAGGCAGAATGCAAGTTGGCTATTATCCGTGAAGTCATACAGTGACTTCTATATTGTAATATATATGCTGTATTACATATAACATGAATCATTATATATCAGCGCATATATATATGTATACACACATATACATACATACATATGCATGTATGTATATATGAATTTTTGAATACAGATTACATCTGCACGATTTGATGATTTGACATTACATTCCAAAGTCATTAAGAAGCAGAATACAAAAGCAGTCAGGATGAGTAAGAAAAAAAAATACATGGGCTTAATGCCACAAAGAAGGAAGTAAAAAGGTAGAAAACAGATGCAGAATAGGAAAGAAATGTAGAATGAGGGAAACTTGAACTTTGTGCCCTGCTATTCCAGTCCAAACTTTTTGAAACATAAATAAAGCATCACTGCATTACTAGCGTACGTAGAAGTCAGATTTTTTGAGTGGTGATGCGTCAAGACAGGCACTTGTATTTAGACACAGGAACACAAAGCATTTTTTTTCAGCAAGTCCCTTTGAGAGCTGTCCGTTTATATGTGTGCATATTTAGAAATCCAGAAGTATAACACTAATTTGAGGTTCTTGATGACTTTTAGCACCAGCTCCAATCAGCCCCACCTTTCAGCTTGGACTGGTGTGCCAGCTCAGTGAGACACTCCATTATCTGTGATGGAGACAGCATGCGTGTGATACACCCAAAGGTCTGGATGAGTCACTTACCTGGACATGTAGAAAAATGTACTTAAATAGCAAGTGGATTCTGCTGGTCCTGCCTGCACAATTAGCCGATACTGAAAACAACTCAGTGCTCCTATCTAATCTGTTTTCATAGACAAGCTACTGAAAGAAGTAAATAAAAATATTTTTATTTGCTAAAACAGTCAGTTTTAACTTGGGTGCTCACCTTAGGTGGACTTGGCTATCTTGAAGCAGGATCAAGTCACATGGATATTGCTTAAAATTCTACCCACTACAGGAAAATATCAGTGTCATAACTGAATGATCTTGCTTAAACCTTGCTCCACTACTTCTGGAAATGCCCAGTCCTGATGTACCTAGGGTCACATCCTAAGTTCCTTGACTTTCTTTGACTTCCAAGAGGTTTTGAGAACAAAAGTCCAGTAAACTCTGCAAGCTGCAAAGTCTCATTTTCTTCCTGAGGAAAACTCCGCGCAGGAGAAAATAAAATGCAGTAATTTGGAGTTCCTTGCTCATCTCCCTTAGCAGAAGGTAGAGTTCTGCCTCTTAAGACATGGATCCATAAAAACTGTGTCTTAAGAGGCCCTCTTTAAGCAAGTTAGTCTAAAGGAGATGGAATACGCCTGCTGGGCACCTTAAACCAAGCTAGAGCCAAGGTCCATGCTGCAGCCCTGTGTCCTAACTCACCTCCTTTGGAATTGCAGACACCATGAGGACATTAGGAGAAAGCAATTCCAAAGAGGCAAAGGGGCCACAGCTGAAGACTGCTTTAGTAAACAGAAGGAAGCTCCTTTATACATAATACTAGGGCTAAGCATACTCTATCTCTTTATGTTTCATAAAAGGCTCCTTCCCAACCCCAAATGGTGTACCCAAAAGCTCTGTTTTAGGCTTAGGCTGCTGGATAGTGGGTCTGTAATTATTCAGGACACTACCTGAGAGGAACGCAACAAGCTGCATTTGTCCATGTCTATACCAGCGAAACGTCCATATTTTATCTTAAGAACTGAATTCCCAAGGGCAAACTGAAACTCCCCTAAATGTCTTGTTAATTAACAACTTGTAACAGTAGCTGCCATCCCCTCCCATTTCTGATGCTGTCTTCTGAGCTTATTTAATTACGTACCCTCTTCAGTACCCTCCTTGCATTGAGAAGAAACAAATAAATTTAAAATAGCTGGAACACACTGATAACCAGTGACATCTGACATTCAAAGCACAAATCTGAATATGACTTGGTAACTGATTTCCATTATTGTAGCTTGCGAAAAACCAGGTCTGGCATTCCAAACAGAGATCAAATCATCCAGGTAAGACAGCATGTGACTCCTGTGTTCCTAACGCCTACAGTTTTGGGCAGTAAGGACAAGTTTGCACGTGCAAGCCACCGATCTGGCTACGAGTCTTTGTAAGGCGATTGCTATGTGCCACCACTGCTGTGCAAGGGCTGCCTGGGAAGCTGCCTCGGCTTAGGCTGAGTGGCAGCATTCACAAAGTCCGTGTTTATTACAATGTGAAGGTCAGTCCCAGGAATTTCCACTTCCTCGCTTCACTCGGGCTGAACTCTCTCTAGAAGATCCATAGTTAACACTCCTGAGTCCACAGTCTGAGCCCTTCCCTGCATGGGAAGAGAGACTCACCAGCTGGTGCCAGCAGCAACACTTCTGTAACAACTGCAGAGATGGTCTGAAATGTCACTAATAACAAACTGAGAGGGCTCAGACAATTTACTCAAAGATATCCCTGTCATGGGGAAGGTATATCTTAAATGCACTCAACTCGTGCCTAATTATGGGCAGATTTACAGTGCCCTGCAGCACAGTCCATTTTAAAATGCAGATATGCCCCAGCAAGTGTTTGGAGGGGCAGGGGAGGGCAGGGAATGACTGACACATGGTGGTCAGTGCAAGCCTGTGACTAGTCAAGCCTGGGACTGCCTGCCAAGAGCTGTCATTCCCAGGTCCCTGAACATTCACTGTGCTCCTTTTAGACAGTCCCTGAAATATTATGCTACCAGTTTCTGGTAGGGGTAAAAAAAAAAAATCTCTGAATTCAGCGGGAGGTAATGCATCTTAGATCTGCACAATTCCTTCTACATCATGCAAAAGTAGAGGGAGTGGTGAAGGATGTGTCAGCCTTGTCAAACCTGACTGACTACTCAGACAAAAAGTTTCAGGATGCCTGGCTGTTTTGTGTCAAGTGGAGGAGACCAACAGGACATAATTTTCCCACCATGGTCCCACCATGACCAACAGAGTGCGCACGCGATTGTTCTGGACAGCTCTTGATTTCATGTTGCTGCAAGTGGAGCACCCCAACAGTGACAATACAAGGTGAATTATTTAATATTACATTATTTCTGTTCCTTTAAAAGCTCACTCCGCAATTCTGTTTCATCAACACCTGGTGACATTTGTTGGACCTTGAAAAGTTAACATACAGAAAGACACTTAATAGTGCTGAGAGCAATAGGGCTATTTCTAACTAGCCATTCTTTAGCAGTGGAACAAAAATCTTTTCAGCCACATGACATGCATACAAAATGCATTCACTTGTGAGGACGAATGGTTTTAATAAAACATGAACTTTTTGCAAGGTGTATCTCCCCCTCATTATTCAGACGGCTTGATAAATTGGTGTTAGATACCACAGTGCAGCTCTGCCACGGCCAGGCCACGTGCAGTAGAAGGTGAGAAGTGGGACAGTGGAAGCTCTCAAGGGATCTTTACACTTGCTTCACACCTGGGCTGCTCTAATTTACACCCAGGTATCTGCGAGCCCAAGGGGATAAGAAGCATGATGAATTTATTGACACCCATCCCTTTGTTCTGCTTGTGCCCTCTCTCTTGGAAATAGGAGTCAAATGGGAGCTGCTACAGTAGCCCTGTAGACACCCAGCGTTCCCCCTCATTATCATGAATATTCCATTAGCAAGGCTGCACATTGTAACAGATGCTTGTCATCCAAACATGTCAAATAACTGGGTTATGGCATTGGCCCGGGGCACTGATAGCCTTATTAAAATGTTACCACCATAATTAAAAATACCTTGAACTTGTAAGAGGGAATACCAGATCAGAGCAGTTATAAAGTATCTTTAACAACTTAATGGAGAAGAGCAAACCTTTTAAAACAGATTTTCAGGCGCATCTCCCCTAAGCTGAACTTTTACGGTATATAATGGCTGCAGTCTGTGGAGGACAATGAAGAATTTGAGGAAGTATATACAAAAGAATGCCAATTAACTCACTTTGCATTAGTTTTTGCAAGCAGATCTGTTGATTAATATTCATTTTGTGGGTCATACCACAACTATTTTGATAACAAACAGGGAAGATAAAGATTCAGTTCTTTGCTGTGCCAGAAGCTCTGCTTCTCACAGCTGAGGAGTGGAGGTGTCGTCCTTACAGGAGTATTTTGTTCTCCAAAACCGCAAGGCTATGGACAGCAATTTATCTCCTGGCAGAATTGGAAACCTCCTTATCAAGATACCCTCTCTACAAACTCCAGATGTTATCACAGCGTTGTGTGCTCCAGCTGTGCTTGCTTGTACACCCAGACAGCAAGAGCTCCCCACACCAAAGGGACCTCGGGCTACTTGGTAAAGGCATCATTAAGAATTGCTTTGGGCTGAAAAAGCCTTTACAAACATGTAGAACTTGACTTAAGAAAGTTCCCCGAGTGTCTTTTTTATTCTGGTCATTTAACAGGGAATTTTGTTAGTATAAAGTTTTCAGTACAAGTGAGAAAAAAAAAAAAAAGAGGCAGCCTTCCCTCTTGCACGTAGATCCCATAACACTCTAAAGACAAATTCAGAAGTGAGAAATTGAAGTTAGCCTTTCTCCTCCCTCCAGCTGAGTCATGATGAACAGAAATAAGAGCTCTTTTATTACAACTGTATTCTCCTCCATTACAAAAGCACAACCACCACTACAACTGAGTTAAATCTTGTGTAGTTGTCATCAGTGGGACCAGAATACTATGAGGCGGCCTCTGGGAGTCATGAAATCTGTGATTACCGCAGCTTTCAAGATGTGACGATGTAAATGTAGAAGTGTTCTCCTATTTAGACCAAATTCCAGTGCTGCCTAAGTTTCACTCAGACTTGCAATGGAATATTCTCCTCTTCCTCAGTCCTCAATTATTGCTATAGTGTTGCTGCTCAGCATTCAAGAGCTGGTGACTTCACTTCCTTCCCCCAAACACCTACACAAACCTTGTAGTTCAAGTAGCAGAATCAATTGCATTTAGTTTTCCGCCTTCTCATTCTCGCTCCACCTGCCTCTGAGCTGGGCAAAGGGTGTGCAGCAAGTGGCATGAGAGTCTGCACCCGAGGGGAGCTCCTGGGCAGCAGCGCTGAGCAGGAGGAGGAAGAGACTCTCATGTATGTTGGATGTATTTTGCTATAAAGTTTTGCCTGCCTCATCTCATCAGGCCATAAGTTTTTCCAGACTTTTGTGTGGGAGCACTGACTAGCACTGGGAAGCTTCTGCTATCACTAAGACAACACCAGGGCTTTGAGGTACTGAACAACTTAAGTAATAAATTCTCCCTCCTCATTTTTAATAAGAAATCACAGAATGGTTTGAGTTGGAAGGGACATCAGGAGGTCTGCAGTTCAACCTCCTGCTCAAATCCCTTTAGCTAAGAGAACAAAGTTGCTCTGGGCTTTGTCCAGCAAGGTCTTGAAAACCTCCAAGGATGGTGCCTACACAACCTCACTGAGCACCCTGTTCCACCACTTGTTGTCCTCATGGAGAAAGGTTCATCTTCGTACCTGGTTGAACCTTCTCTTGTTTCAATTTACGCCCGCTGCCTGTTGTCCTCTCACCATGCACCACTGTGAAGAGATTTGGCAGCTCATAGGTACTGACAGGCTGCTTTTAGGTTCCCCTGAAGATATTTCAACTCTGGGCTGGATAACGTCTGGTCCCTCTCCTTACATGGCTGGTCTCCAAACCCCAACCATCTTGGTGGCTTAGCAAGAAGTTTATCAACCGGTGCTGAAATCTGGACACAGTATTCTAGATGGATCTAACAAGTCTTACATAGGGGATAATTACTCCTCTCCATCTGGTGGCTGTGCTCCTGTCGATACAGCCCAGGCTGCACCAGGCTCACATCTTTCCTTGCTGCCAGAGCACGCTGCTGGCTCATGCTTATCCTACCGCTCAGCAGCAACCCAAGGTCCTCTCCTGCAGAGATGATCAGCAGCCTGTACAGCTGGGGGGAGCTACTTCACTCCAGTTGCTGGACTTTGAGTTTGTCCTTATCCTTATCAAATCTTGTAAGGTTCCTGTTGGCCCATTCCTCCAGCTGCCCAGGTCCCCCTGAGCGGCAGCCCTGCCCAATTGCTGTCCCCAGTTTGGTGTCAGCTGCAATCTTGATGAGGGTGTGTATTGTCTCCTCTTTTGCATCACTGACAAAGACATTAAATTGCCAGAATAGATCCCTGAAGAACTCTGCTTGTAAAGGCCTCCAGGTAGAATACAAACCCTTTAAGCTCAACAAACAAGCCAGTTTTTCACCCATCTACTAATCCACCCATCCAGACCAGAATGTTCCAGCTTCGATACAAAGATGCTGTGGGAGATCATGTCTAAAGTTAACATCAAGGTAGATGACAACCACTGCTCTTCCCTTATCACACAAAGCAATCAGATTGGTTAAGCAGGGGAAATTCCTACTCAATATTAGGGAAAATAAGTTTACCATGAGGGTAAACATGGGAGCAGGTGCCCAGAGGGGCTGTGGAGTCTCCACCCTGGAGATACTCAAAACCCAGCTGGGCAAGGCCCTGAGCAACCTGCTCTACCTGGACCTGCTTTGTGTAGGGGTGGGACAAGAGACCTCTCGAGGTCCCACAAAGCTTACATGATCTGATGATCTAACCTTGGTAGATCCATGTTGGCTCTTTTCAATCACCTTCTCATTTAGGTAACAAAGCTTCCACATTCACCACTGTCCCTCAGAAAGGTTTGATAGCAGCATGAGCACACCTTGTCTGCCCTGGAATGTCCTTATTCCAAAGGACATAAATCACCTCCTTTGTTATTCAGTAGCATACAAGCTCTGGCAGACTCACAGGAGACCCTGATACTTCTGTCTTCTGGGTGGATGAAGACAATACTTTCCCTAGGGTTTTTTTTTTTAAATTTAATTCTTGTTGCTGAATGGTAGCTTTTACGAGAAGGTGGAGCTGCAAGCCTTGATTTTATAATGGAAGAATAAGGGATATAGATGTGTCCAAGTGTTAGTGATATCCATATTCAAGCATATTAAGACACTAGAGCTGGTCATAATTTTCCCAGTGACAATACTGATTAAATACTTTCCAAAAACCTCCCCTGCTGTATTTCAATATCTCTGAGAGATGCCAAATGAGCCAACCTAATGAGATGAGACAAAAAAATGGCTATGCTAACATTAGAAATGTAACAAGCAGAAAACAATGAAAAATTCTTATGAATAAATGGAAAACAAATTGATTTACAGTTTAAGATTCATCTTCATTGCTTACAACAATATGTTGTAAAACTATCAAGCATCAACCTTAGGACACATCCACACTATCATTGCGGTTCTCTCCCTGTTTCACTCCTGGGCCCCCTAATTGTCCGTACCACTTACACGGTGGTTTGCCCTCAGGCTCCTACATCGAGAAAATCAACTCATTCCTTCCCAGAGGGTACAAAATTCCCAAATCCCATCTCCAAGGACACAAGACACTCCACCACTTGGTAGGTCAGACTTTTCTTCCTGAGGCAGTCAGGTTTTACTTCCCAAGCAGACCACAGATTGTGTAGGCTCACTTGTAGTCTCTTGTCATAGTAAGATATTCATTTTGCTGTGTCACTTCATCTGGAGCAGACGAGCAGTTTTCTACAGGGCAGCTGGAAGGCTGCTCCAGGGGAAAATGTGGGAACAGCTGGACGAGGTGCCGCACCAAATGGCTGAAATCCTTGCTCTCTCAGGAAAAGGGGAAAGCTTTACAGCTAGGAGATGATCAGAGAAACCTGTAGTTGTAC
The DNA here is from genome assembly GCF_000699245.1 of Pterocles gutturalis. Classification (NCBI taxonomy): domain Eukaryota; kingdom Metazoa; phylum Chordata; class Aves; order Pterocliformes; family Pteroclidae; genus Pterocles; species Pterocles gutturalis. The sequence continues at coordinate 9,107 of NW_010121405.1, forward strand.
TGTGACTGTTCAGTATTTTTAAGGGAGAATACGTGCTTGTTTCCTGGCTAGATGACAAGCAGGGCCAACACGTGGCTGCGCTGTACCAGAAGCAGCCTGCAACACCCTGCTGGGGCTGACCACCCAGCTGTGGGGTTTTCCATGAGCACAGCACAGCAAGAAGCATGGGGGTTAGCTCCAACCAGATGCCAGCAGCGGTGAAACTCCAGCAGCAGGGACTTAGCAAAGCTGATGAGCAGAATACGTGCCCGAGGTCTCGGGCAGCTAAATGCTGATATTGCCTTGCTGTCATTGTACTGCCATTGCCACCTGAGCCAGTGCCACTAAACGAAGCCCAGAGGAGTCCACCTATGCTGCAGTTGCACCTTCAGCTGCAGTGTGGACAATGCTCCATGTGGCAGATGATGATCAGCTTAACGATGCATGACGTCAGCTGTCCCTCCCATTGCCACCTCCCCACCCTCCCGAAGGATCTCACGTTCCCTCTGTGAATACAGCCCTTCAGCAAAATACTCCACCGGTATTTTAGCAACAGCCTATCCCCAGGAACACTGGTAAGGATTTTGTGTGGGCTGGCTGGCTCTGTTTCAATTTTGTGGTAAAAAAAATCCCTGTTTTCTCTAGAATCCTCATGCCACTAGTAAAGATAGGTATCACTCCTGTAGTAGCAGCAGATTTCAAAAATGTCATAAAACCTGATTTTCTGTGTGTTCACAGAAGGTTGGGTCCTTCACACACAGAGGTGTGGCATCACTTCTGTGAGAGGTCTTCAGGAAGTCCTGGCTTGAGAGGATGTCTGTCATGTATACAAAGGCTTCAGTGCTGCATGCAGAACTACCTTCAAGTAACTACAAAAAAGTCAGACCTTAGGGGTCCCCAGCACATTTATGTTCTATGTTGCTATAATCTCCTTTCTAGTTTCTCATGTCCTCAAGAACATCAGCTTTTGCTTGTCAAATGGGCTGAGGGATGTATTCCATATACTTGACTACATATTTCATAGATAATAAGAATAAAAACATCCTGCTCCAGAAGGGCAACTAAATTAATTCCCTCCTCGTTTGGTCTTCATTTCCTTCTCCTGTTCCCCTTCTTTCCACAGACCTTAACACCTTTCCACAGCTAAAAAAACCCTGTGTCCAACTTACACCGACAGACTGAAAAATCCACTCCTGTGTGCCTTTGTTTTTAATGGCAATAGCCCATCGGGATGCTTGTTCTAACATGCGTGGTAGGATTTTTGCACCAGCAAACAAGTTTTTATCTAGCACGCAGAACTTATTCAAAAGGTATTACTTCTGCTGGGACTAGAGGCAGGAATGAGTCACATCTGTTTAATAGTCATGAAGTGCCCTGCCCCAAGGAGTGCCTCTGTTTTCCTTCCCTCCCTGTCTCGCGCACTCTCTCTCAAGCCTTAATTGTCTTGAGTTAGAATGCTTTTGAGAAATCACTCTGAAAATTATTACTCCTGTTAAAGTTAATTAGACATGAACTCCAGCCAGGACAGCAAGGGGTAGTTTCATAATTGTTATTCTTGCTGAAAACAGAAGGATTCCCTAACCACAGGAAGTTCAAAGGACCAGCAGCAAAAGGTCCATTCCCAGGGAACACCGGCTTCACTTGGGATGCCAGCGGATTTATGGCATGAGCTTTGCTCTAATTACCTCTTGGGGTGGGGCCTCTCACATTGATAAACAATAGGGTTTCTACAGGGCTGGAGTTTGCAACAGCACCACAGATTTAGGCATAGGCGGTACGGCAACATGCATTTGGCGTATTTCGGAGTCTGCTGTTCCTGAAGCTGAATATCGCCGAGAAAAGAGGACATGTTGTCCCATGTGACCCATTTGGAAAAAGATTAAGTTTCAGCAAGGTCATATTATTTTAACAGACAACATGTAGTAATATTTACAAATTTACAAAGCCAGAAATCATTTGGATCTGCAACACTTAAGAAACCAAAGGAACTTTATATAGACAATATTTGATCTATATAAAAAATAAAGACAAAGCAAATCGATAACCTAAACCTACAAGAGGACAACAATAATTGTAAGACTGTACTCAAAAACACCTTCTGTCAGACTTCCCATTGACTTTACTGACCAAATTCTCACCCCACAGATTGTTCTTAAGCTGCTTCCTCATGTAAAATTAAATTCAAAGTGACATCAAAGATGAATAAAGTTCTTATTTCTTGAGTATTAGTGTATTTAGTGAGGTATAAACATGCATAGCTGAGTCTTCACCTGAAGGTCACTGCAGTCTAGTCAAAATACAGCTAGCTAGAAGAGATTCAGAAGAGCATAATAACTACCTAATATAAACATCGACCATATAAGCAGACAGATACAAATATGGAGACTGATGGAGAAACAGTACAGATGCCTCAGTTTAAGGGGTTCATGCATATACAGAAGGTTTTGGAAAAAAAGAGAGGAAGGTCATATGACTCATTGTCAGGATGAAAGCCAGTTTTGTTAGAAGGCACCAAGTTGGGATCTGTAAACACATATGGTCTATGGTCAGGAGGGAATCTGGAGCAGCCAGATAAGGAAGGAATGTGTGAGCAGATACAGAGAGAGGGGTCACACAGGGCATCGCTTGTGAAGGCAAGAGGCTCCGAACTCCGTGCAGAGAGACAGGAAAAGCTGGAGAGAGGGAATGTGGGGAGGGGGCAGCACGGCGTGAAGGGAGGCTGACTTCAGCAATAGATGCACTTTCGGTAATCTGCTATGGGAAGCAAGGATTTATGAAGATGCCGTTTTGATTCTTCCTACAAGTTTTTAAATACAGATTATTTCTGTTAAAAGAATACATTTTGTCCTTTTTTAAAGGATTCAAGAAACATGAAATACAGAACTTCCCTCCTATGATCTATTGTTTCTCTTTAATACCTGCAAGAAGAGGGCTGAACACTGCTCACAGAAAGGAGCAACACAACATATCTCTGCATGCAATGTCCATGCTTTTCTATGAATGTAACCTGCATTTAACAGCAAGCAGTTTGACCCTATACTACAGAATTATGAGGTACAGTGTGAGCCTTGGCAGCAAAAAAACAGTAGTTTGGAAGGCAACGCAGAAATTCAGGAGCAATGCAGGCATGGGTAGTTGTAGGGCTAAAAGCAGACACAATTGCTGCTTGAAACACAGCAGCTTTACAGAGAGCCAGGATCCCATGGTGAGCTCCCACAGCCTGCAAACAGGCAGCTTGTGCCCCCAGCACAGGGGAGCAGGGAGACTCATCCAGCCCTGCAACTGCAGGAATCCCCATTCACACCAGGTAAAGGATCTTTTCCCCCACACTTTCCTCTTATCAGTGAAAGCCCTCAGACACTGTCAGGAGGTCAGCAAACCACTGCCTCACAGAAAAACAGCAAGTACAACCAAGCAGCTGGATCTGCCAGCACGAGATGGCTGTAAGAGATGCAACACAGACCATTTTCTAAGTCATGTCCTGTCCTGCATGCAGCCGCAGCTGAAAAACAGCTGGCTACTTTTCACTGAGATGAACATTTTAAAGCCAGAAGGAACTGTTTTGATAATGAAATTGGTCCCTGGCACAGGAAGACTATGTAATCTCACCTTGTAAATCTAATCTTGAATCAAACCTGTATTTTGTGGCTGAGTTAAAGCATAACTTTTGGAAAGATAAGCAATCCTGATTTTACTTCAGATGACTGTATTGTCAGTCATCGTCGTAACCAGGGATGGTTAAGAGCTTCAAGAGGAAAAATCACCTTCAAATTATCATTGTGGATCATGGGTCAATGAAGCCAACAGTTCAACCTCCCCGTATCGCTGGATTAGCAAGTAGTGTGAGAGCACATCAGTCCTGCCCAGCCTTGGGAGAAGTGGCATCTTGTGTGAGACCAGCTGGGAAAGCTTAGGTGTGAAAAAGAGACATGATAAAGGGATCCTGAGGTGGAAAGCATGTCTGTCTTTCCAGCCATGTTACTTGATCTGACAAAAGATTTTTAGTCTCTTGACAAACTTTGTTTCCCTTTCATCCTTAAATCATCCCAGCTAATGCAGTTCTACCTCTGCATCTTGTATCTCACCTTGGAAAAGAATATAGACAAAAAAAATGTCTTTCAACAAAAGAGAAAACAACAGCAAAACACCAAAGCATATTACACCCCAACTGTGCGGCTCGCAGCCTGATAGCATGGTCTCAAGATCTCACATTAAGCATTGCGTAAGTAACAAACATTTGATCCTATAGATGTAAAATAACACATTCAGACAAACAGACAACGCATTCATACATGTACTGTCTGCCTCCCGAGTCACACGTACAGCGCTGGAATGTATTGCTTTTGTAAAATATGTCTTTTATCTCGCCGCAGCTAATAACGGCTCTGTGGTTAAAAATTTTTCAGGTATGCTCCATTCAAGCGCTGGCTGCCTCAACAGAGAGCTGCTGTGCCTTTCCCCTCCCCTCACATCCCGGCTAGCCAGCATATCCCAAGGGAGAGCTGGCACGCCGGAAACTGGCTCTTGCCAAACTTACCTTGTGGAAAGAGGAGGGGTAAGATGGGGCACAGCCACAAACCAGAAATCCTCATGGTGTTCCTCCTGCAGCATAGTCCTTCTGCCATAAAAGAGCTCTGACCAAAACAAGCAGGATTTTCCATCACATTCATCATCCCATCAGTGGGAAGCAAACTCCTGTCTCTCCTGAGCTCCAAAATGAGCTGGAAATAGTTCACTGTTGGTGCACAGTCAGCCTCTTACGGGTCAAGGGTGGTGTGGAGAATTAACTATTTGACCTGGTCTCCTCTGATTAATAGAAGAAAAGGAAATTAACCTCAACTTTCATAGCCTGTGAAGAGGCACTCCATGCTATGGTACCTCGGAAGACTTATCAGAAGATTAGGCACCGTCAGGCATCAGCTAGGTATTCTTACATTTAAATTTCAACTTAGACTAACAAATGTAAATGTACATCCACATTGCAGGCATAATTTTTAGTGCTTCCACTTCTGCACAGTTGCACCAAGGGCTGCTGAAATGCAAAAGGACTGGAGTCTAATTTCAATGACTGGCACATAAGCTCAATTCGTACAAATGTGCTGCCTGTAGAAATATTTTATTTATGGTGAAATAGGTTTGTTGCTCACACAGAAATCCCTTTTTGGATTATAAGGTTGCTATATTTCTAAGCTGCAGTCTGCTCAAGACAACTTACCTTCTTTTTACAGCATGATCCATTTGTGGTCCCTTGCATTGTATCTGCCTTGTTCACACTTGTCCTAGAGAACAGGGAAATACAGGCAGGCCCCCACCCCAACGTATGAAATTAAAATTACCTCAGTCCTTAATATGCTTGTTTGAGTTCTAGCTAATTAAAAGGCATGAGAAGGGGGTAAGGATGTGGCCCCCTGCAGCCTGCTGGAAAGGTCCAGAGAGGATGGTGTCTGTCTGCAACTTGTGATCCTGGATGCTAAAAGCCACAAGAGCAGATGAGATAAATGTTCAACTCCACCCGCCGAGCTAAACACAACTTGCATTTAAATCTGTTGATATCAGTGGCTGTGCACGAGGGATAGATTTGCTGCACTGCAGCTACCCTCTGGATATCAGAGATTGCCGTTTGCAAATATTGTGTGGTTTTATCTGTTTTCTGTGTATATGTCCTGGCTACACTGGCCTCAGCCCACCTCCCTTATTCATGCAACTCCTGGTGCAACACTATTTAACATCAACCCCAGGTAAAACAGCAACACTAGGAAAGTACATGAGTGTGGCAAGTGGAAAGCTGAGGTGAACAAATTCAATGTGGAAAGGAGCAGAGAGGGTCCTGATTTGGCCCAGACTTGGTATTCATCTAGCCCAAGCACTCTCCATCCAGCAGTGGTCTTCAGAATGAAATGTTCCTCACAAGAAAAAAAACAGAAGTGTGGATAGTTCCCAATTAATACACTTGTGACAGTGCTAAGAACTGTTTGCGTTTCAATAGGAAAGAAGGAATCGTCTTCCTTTTCTCCTCCATACTAATGAGAAGTGATCTGAAACAAACAGTCGAAGGCCTAGAAATCCATCTTTTAGTGGGAATCTTCCAGAGCCTCTGGTAGATGACATTTGAGGATACACAGAGTAAACTTTCAAAGAAGAAATGAAAAGCAGGTAACACCTACAAGCCTCCATGCAGTCCAAGCCTTTACCTTGAAGCAGAGGCTGTCCACAGGTATTTTTGTCAAAATTTTGGTGTGAAAGACTTCCAAGCTGATCAGCCAGCAGTTTTTGATCTGAGTGTAGCTACCTTCATGAGAAGCCACGTCAATGTGCAACACAAGCACCCCCAGGACAAGCTATTTCCCATTTACTCTTTTCAAAGCCCCACTGGATCTGAGCTTTCTAAAGGGCACATCCTTGTCCTGGGCTGGGAGGAGAGAGTTTGCTTTGAACATCCCTGACAGAGCTCCTAGAGCTAGCACAGAGCAACAGGAGTGGAAGGCGGGTGGTTTCCACCCTCCCATCTCCTCGTTATCACTAAAACATAAATCATTCACGCTCGGTCACAGGCAGGAACATGCCATCTGGATGGCTGCCTGGATTTGTTCTGCCAGCGATGGCTGCAAGTAATTAGCAGTTAGCCCTGCAGAGAGCACGAGGTACTATTTTTATGGGTCTTGCAAGCTGCGATTATAGAGGGACCACAATAAAGGCTAAAAAAAACCCCCACGTGGCCAACCACCAGTGGAGAAGGAGTGCTCTGCAGCGTGGACCCAGACAGCTTTCCTCTTTCCAAACTCGAGGAAATGACCACTTCCCTTGGCAGCTACGTGCCCACCCCGCCACAGCGTTGCACCAGAGATCCAAAAGCACTTGCCACTCATTTGCAACCCTCCAGCTCCTTCCTGCTGTTCACTCACCTTCCGGACTGAAAACGGACTGCCTGGCTTGTCAATCACACTGCCAACAACAAAAAATGGAGAGAGAGGGGGTGGGAAAAAAAAAGGAAAAAATAAAAAAAGGCCAGTGGTGGTATAAAACAGACCCCTGCAGCAGTGGGGCTGGATAGAAGCAATGCCTGCTCAGCTGGGAGCAGGTGGGATGGTGCGCAGTCGTCCATGGGACTTGTGGAGATTGAGGAGATGTAACTTTTATGGGGGGATATAAAAACCCCACATGCTAGGTGATCAGACAAACAGAAACTCTGAACCCTGTGTGGCATGTGTATTGTAGGCGTTAGGTTGGCTCCAGCAAACACAGAGCAGGCAAAGAGGAAAGCAGGAGACTCAGCAGGGGGTAAGGCAAAGCAGCTCTGATTTTAGAGGCACTGAACATGCCCCTGCCCACAGCAGAGACTGAGCATGCCTGAAGAGTCAGAAACGGGAACAATGCAGCACCTGGGGGTCTAACGCAGGCAGTGTCTCTGAGCACAGAAGGACTGAAATAAAGAATTGGGGGGTTTGCAATCTTTTAGCCCATTTTCTCCCATTCTTCTACTATTCTCATTCAAATAAATGAATAATCTGTCAGTTTAGTTCCTCCACCTTGTTATCAATTTAAGAGAACACTTTTCAAAGATGCCTTAGTGAGTCCCATTTGTTTTCACCGGGGTTTACAGTTACTCAGTTAGCTACTTTAGAAGACCTCTGCTTGGCACCAAGTGATACGGATCCAGCTGGGAGCCCAAAAAGCTTCGGTGAAAAGCACTTGTTGAAGCCCAGTGGGTAAAGTGCTGAACTTCCTTCTGCTGGGATAAACTGTTCTCCAAGGAATCTTACCTCTCCCTTCTTTAAAGCACACCAGGAGACACTCCTTCCCTGACACTTATTGACATGACCCTGACATACATGTGTTTGAGCACAGACCATCAAAAGCTTCTGTAAATTTGACCCATTATTTCACCCAGGACGTACTGAACTGATTGCTTCTCAGTAAGCCCCATGTTAACATATGCAATGTGACAACGTATTAGCATTATCAGACATTATTTCCTTTACAGAAACAGCCACTCAGTCAGTTGCCCAAGGATGCTCCAATTACATCACTACTACACCAAATAATTTCACTTAAATCTGAAATTACATTAAGAGATTGTTCCTAAGACTCTGTTTAATACAAGATAATTAAAAATCTTTCCACATCCTGCATGCCTATTAAAGAGTTCTAATTGTATTTGCTAGGAGAGCACCTTTGCAGAGAACTCATTCAGTATCAGCAAAGTTGTGAGACACCAAGGCCCTTTTCTGGCCATCAGTGGGAGTAGTTGCAATGATTAATGCAGCTATTAAGTTACAAGGAAAACTCTCCATCTGACTGTCCTCTGACTCAGCTGTAAACAAACTTGCTTTATCTCCCATGCTCCAGCCTGGACCCCCTCCCTTGATCATAGAATCACAGAATCATTAAGGTTGGAAAAGACCTCAAAGATCATCAAGTCCAACAGTCAACCCAACACCATGTAACCCACTAAACCGTGTCCCTAAGCACCACATCTACACGTTTCCTGAACACCTCCAGGGATGGTGACTCCACCACTTCCCTGGGCAGCCTGTTCCAATGCCTGATCACTCTTTCAGTGAAGAATTTTTTTCTAATATCCAGCCTAAACCTCCCCTGGTGCAACTTGAGGCCGTTTCCTCTTGTCCTATCACTTGTTACTTTAGAGAAGAGGTCAGCACCCACCTCACTACACCCTCCTTTCAGGTAGTTGTAGAGAGTGATGAGGTCTCCTCTCAGCCTCCTCTTCTCTAAACTAAACAACCCCAGCTCCCTGGGCTGTTGCTTTCATTAGCATCCCATGCCAAGGAAAATGATGTAGGAAGCTCGGGGAAGGACTCACTGCTCAATTCAAACCCCCTAACCAATGCCAAGGTGTGCAACGTGAAACACCACAATCGCTGCACACCATTTAATGACATCAAGTGTTACTGCCTAGTGATGCCTGCTGCCAACACCAAATGCCACCCTTGAGCATTGTTCTCAGACATGGCCTAGCTTCAATCCTGCATTACTTCTGACCACGCTCTCACCCTCAAAAGGTGCATGATCAGCATAGGAAGAGAGTGAAGCACCCTGCTGCTGAGTTCCCATGCCACTTTTATAAACAAACTCCACCTTTTGCTTTAATGCCCTTTCCTGGTGCTCTGCAGTGCCTTGCCGCAGCAGCCCAAGCTGGCAAACATGGCTCTCGTCAGTGGTTCAGCCCCAAATGGGCTGAGTGGCAGCAGCAACCCAACAGCCAAGCAGCCTGGTTTGGAGACCCACTCCATAGGCAGCCCCAGGGACCTTTGGGGAGTGTATTGGTTCTGTCTGAGCTGGAGTCAGCCTCCCCCCAGCACCCTCCCAGTGCCGAGTGTGACCCTGGCAGCCAGCAGGGAGTGTGTCACACAGCTTGGGAGGGGCGGAGCCAGGACAGCTGACCCGGATTGGCTGTTCCAGACCATGTGACCTCAGCTCAGCCAGAACAGCCCAGGGCAGGAGGAGGAGGGGGACATTGGTTACTGGGTTTGTCTCCAGGAGCAGCCGCTGCACACACTGAAGCTCTGCTTTCCTGGGAAGTGGCTGGACATTGAAGAACTCAACCTCAGAGTTCTTTATTTGTCTGTCAGGGCAAATTTCACTGTCAATCAGCCTAGGGCTAAGCTCAGACATTCCTCTCTTAAGGCAAAGTAATTATTAAAGGGATTTGCAACCTAGAGAAGAAAACAAACTACCTTTCCCTATTAAGAGCCATAAACCATCCTTACTGTAACTACAGACTTCTCTGTAATGCTGACAAACAACAGAGAAGCATTCTTTCTGTGAATGACCTCAGTGTATTGGGTACATGAATCCCACCAGCAGCCCACATGAGTCTGTGGTATTTCCAGATGCATTGCAACACTGGTTACTGATCCTTCATGATGGCAGCGTATACTTCTGT
>NW_010121406.1:0-442 GCF_000699245.1 Pterocles gutturalis
TGGGGACACAGGACAGGGGTGGGGACAGGATGACACGGTGACAAGGTGACACAGTGACGGGGACACTCACGTCCATGAGGCACGCGGTGTGGACACAGAACAGGGGTGGGGACAGGGTGACACGGGGACACGGTGACAAGGTGACAGGGTGACATGGCCATGAGGCGCGCGGAGGGGGCACAGAACCGGGGTGGGGACAGGGTGACACGGGGACACGGTGACAAGGTGACAGGGTGACATGGCCATGAGGCGCGCGGAGGGGGCACAGAACCGGGGTGGGGACAGGGTGACACGGGGACACGGTGACAAGGTGACAGGGTGACATGGCCATGAGGCGCGCGGTGGGGACACAGGACAGGGGTGGGGACATGGTGGCAGAGTGACATGGTGACACGGTGACAAGGTGACACGGTGACGGGGACACTCACGGCCATGAGGCGCG
>NW_010121407.1:0-458 GCF_000699245.1 Pterocles gutturalis
CCCAAGGGCATCAGCTTCATTGCTGCAGCCGGACAAGGGCCTGACGAGGGAATGCCTGGGGCACAGGCTGCTACCCCTGAGCAGAGCTGCAGTTGCACAGACTGGCAAAGCCAGAGATTCTGGAGTACAAAAACCACCACTACAGCATATGCTGTGGTGGGCCTTTCAGGTAACAGACAGTCCCAGGCCATAGACAAACACTTCTGCCTCCAGAAGGAAGTATAAACCAGAATCTGAAGGTCACTCATCTATGCATGGCCAGGCAGGAGAGCAGCTTTCTGCTCCATTTGGGGAGCAGCATGGTGGCAGCCTGGCTCCTCTGGGGCAATGTCAGATTCTACTCCCTCAGGGCTACTGGGCCAGGATGACCCTTTTGGCCCCAGCACCACTGTATGACCCAACTGCTAACATCTGCATTTCTGACTGTGGAGCAAGGAGAAAGCAGAGCTCTCTCCCCA
>NW_010121408.1:0-15960 GCF_000699245.1 Pterocles gutturalis
GGAAAAAAACATGTCGAACAGCTTCTTTTCTCATCAGAAAAGCAACGTTTGGCCACAGTGAAAACTTCAGAGGAAGTATCTGGGTTTTTGTTTTGTTCTTTCTTTCTTTTATGTATTTATTTTCTAAACAGAAAACCCCAAGTCACTTGGGGCATAAAACCACTATCCATCAATAAAAAAGCTTCAGTTTTCTGTCCCAGAAGAACATTTTTGTGTGTGTGTACATTGAGAAGTGGAATTCTGGCTGAAAATGTTTCATTGATGTTGGCCTAAGACGCCTGATTTTTTTTTTTCCCCTTCTTTCAGCTAAAAGTTTAAATGTTCATGTTTCAGTGGAAACATACTTCCCAACTGGCTTCAATATTTAGCTTGTTTACTGTATGTTAAGGAGAACAGGCAAGGTTTGCTGTGCTGGGGGCTGTGCCAGCATGGGCTCTGCAGTTTGCAGGGCTCATCTCCACCCTTTCCCTGGCTCTGGATCTCTTCCTGCCTTGCCTGGCCCTGGGGCTTCGTCGTTGAATTGAATTATTGCCTGCAAAGAAAGGTCGTGGGTTTACCTCTTCAGAGCTCCCTGCTCCGAGGGGTTTGCTCTAGCCCTTGAGTATGAGCAAAGCTCATCTACACCAATGTTTTGCAACAAAAGACAAAATTACCATGTAGTCCCACTTTGTCTGATTTTCAGTGGCACTTTAATTCCCCCCACAGCATCCCAGCCCACTGATGGCTTTGCCAATGGGTGTGCGAGAGGTAAGGCTGCAGCCAGGGAGGCTTCACCGGCTGCCTTCAAGCAGGGCCCCACTGTGAGTCACCCGTAATGTAAACCGCAGCCACTTCGTTTGCATCGTCAGTTTTTAAATACATACTTTTGCCTGCTGGAGTGTTGCTAACAACAGTAATTTATGAGACGAGAGCTGCGTTTGGAATACATTTGGCAGCAATGAGGAGGTTAGCACAAAATGTCTTCTGGCTGGCTGGAGTTGCGCTGTAGTTTTAAAACAACAGCTCTAGAGGTATTTCCCCATTTGGTGAGCCTGGTTTTTTAATGTCTACACATATGGTAGTACGGTCACAGGCACTCAAACGGGTTCCCAGCTGGAGGGTGGGAGAAGGGAAAACATGAGTCTGCTGGTAGGCGATCAGGAACGGATAGGAGGAGGGTAGTAAACAAAGGGAGCCAAGAGTAAACCGTGGGTGAAGGCTGCCAGTGCTGTGTAGCACTGTCTGGGGTGCCAGGACACACCTGGTGTGAGTCTCTGGGGGTACTACGGGGCAGGCAAGAAAAGAATGGGGAGTAAGCAGTGGTGTGTCCCGTTTTTGTGAGGCTGGAGACAAGCAGGGTACACCACAGGCTGGTGCAAACAATGGCGTGCTTTTGTTTTGAACCCTGGTTCAATGCTAGATGGGGGCTCAGAGGGACAGAAGAGGGCAACGCCACCTCCACTACCTCCATCACTTGTGGATGTGGGTGCCTTCAGGGACAAGCCCCATTCCTTCGTTCCCAGAAGCTACAAGTTCTCATTTTTTGCCTGGCTGCTGAGCATGTTGATGACCAAGGTCACATTCCAAAGCTGGCTGTAGCCTTTTCCTCTTTCCTGTCTTTTTGCAGAAGATTTAGTATCTCGCACTGCAGAGAAGTGGAGATGAGCTGCTTTTTCTCTGGTGGCTGAGGACAAGACAGTTTGCAGCAGCGGATATGCTGATGTGTTGGGATTTGCACTATTGCTTGGCGACAGCTGAAATAAAAATAATGAGTCAGACTCTGAAGACGAACAGATGGTAAAGCGTTTTCCCCTGGCCGCCATGAACTAAGCTGGCTGGAAGAGGGGTGCGGGGCTGGAAGGTGGAGCTGGGCTGCAGTGCGGGACACCACCCAAGCGAGCGAGCTGCATCTGATGCGCGGGCTCCGAAGGACCAGCTCCTCCGCAGCGATGTCCCCACGCATCTGCAGGAAGCCGGTGCGTCCCTCCTTGCGGGGGCTGTCTGTGCAAATGCATACCAGTCTCAGCCCCGTTATTGGGTGCCTCATGCTCCTTTCTCGCAAATAAATCTGCTGTTTGGCCCCCATCCGGGAACTGTTTCCACTGCTCGCTGGCAGGCTCCTGCTGCTTCTGCACTCAGAGCCTGGGGCAGGTGACTGGCAGGGACTGCTGGCCCCTCTCCTTGCAGCTATAGGAAAGCAGCAGGCAATTCCCCGGCAGCTGCCAGGATCCTGTAAGGCAGACAGAGCCATCAGATGCATTTTCTCCATCTCCTGCATCCAGAAGGAGTATGGAAGTTAGTCTGGTATGGCCACATGCAGCTGATGCTGGATCTCCTGAGGGGAGGCGGGGAGGGAAAGGAATATTTTCCTGCAGGCAAAAGGCAAAAGCACAGTAGTGACCACCTCATCCCACTCTGCTGGGAGAAGGCAGTCGCACCAAGCCAGAATGGGTACAGGCTGAAGGAAATAATTTGAGTTGCTCTTTCCCATTTGCAGGAAAGAAGCCTACAAAAGGCTTTGAAATCCCCCAGGGGGTGAGTTTCCAGGATTCAGTGCTTGACACCGCCTCTCTCATACACCGAGCTTTGCTTACCCGTTTTTCTTCGTGCTTCCATTTGGTCCTGGCTCACATGCAAGCAGGTTTGATTTACTCCAGTGTTGTTTACCCATGTTGATCCTTTCCCCTCTAAGGTCACTGCATGAAATTAATTCCTGTGGAGTGTGTTTTAATGCAGGTGGTCTATGAAGGTCTTTATCAACTTGATTCTTCACAATAACAATGTTATTGCTGGCCTGGAAAGGACCAGCAGGGAGAACCTGCAACCCTTTCCTGTTAGAGACACTGCATGTGTAGGAGGGAACTGAAGTCATTTAAGAGCAAAATTAATACTCTGAAATTATTTGAAATTTTAAAAGGAAACAAAAACTATTGGGGGTCTCTGTTAATTTCAATTTAGCTACAGACTATACTAAAAAACCCCTTCTCCTAATTCTTGCTTCTTTTTTTTCCTTTCCTATCATTGGCTCCAGTGTGCCTGACGATACCAACAGCAGTAGCAAAGGGCTGAAAGAGGACGTTGGAACCAGCTGAGAGCGTTGAAGTTAAGAAAAAACCCCAAAAGCACAAAACCCTAAAACTCTCCAAACTTCTTGTTAGAACATGACCTGTAGGTATGACTTTGTAGCCAACACAGGGCTTTGCATGTATCATCAGTAACCCTTGCTGGAGGAAATCTTACCAGTTTACTGGCAGCGGGCAGGCAGGGTGCTGTGCGTGCGCCGTCTTGCCTGGCCTAGCACCAACACCTCCTCAGTACAGCAAAGCTGTGTTCTAACATGAGGGAATGCCCTAGCAAAGCAGGGCCAAGAAACACCTTTTTTTTAAAAAAAAAGGAAAAGGTGTGATTAATTGGAAATGCTACTTGTAACCACTGGAACTTGAGATGGGGCATCTAAACCCAGTGGAAAAGCACCAGGTGATCTGCATTGGCATGCCTGGCTGCAGAGTTTATGTACCCTCTAATGGATCTGCAAGTGTGAAAACAACGAGGGTTTCAGTTAGGCAGTAGTGTTTTAGCAGCTGGGAGGTGTTTCCTGTTTGTTCCAGGTCCCTGTGCTCTGCAGTGAAGCCATCAGGCTGCCTGCGCGAGACAAGCTGCCAGAGGTTGGCTGAAGCGCTCGTGCGTCTTTGCTTCTGTGCCCTCCTGCTTCGGTTGTGCCTGGCGCGAGGTAAGCTGGTGCTCCCCAGGCTGAAACCGAGAGGAGTGATCAGACAAAAATTCACAAACTTACACCATGCCTCTAGTTCAACTGTGCAGCGTGGTACCTATGGGAGTTGGGGTTTCTAGCCTGCGTCTTTATCACTTAATCAAGAGTTGGTTAGCTAATTGTTTGCCTCTCCCCTTCAGCACCCATGGATGGCAGATGTCGCCTCACTGAGGGGCTGTATTTCCACTGTCACCTCCTCTCCCTTGCAGCCACAGCTTCCCAGCCCTACTTGGGACCTAACAGTAAATGAGGGTGTTGAAATATTCATGGGAATTTTTTTCAGAACAGTCTCTGTTGTCAGCAGCCTGCCCTGGAGCTGAAACTCCCTCCTCTCCCCTAACTGGAAGGGCCACACTGCGCTGCCGTGCCCAGCAAAGTGAACGGCAGTTCCGAGCATGAATTTGAGCACAGCTTCTATCTAACCCATCCTTCATCACCAAGCCTGGCAAGCGGAGCCGGCAGGCAGAGGCAGGGTGCGGTCAGGATCCAACAGCACGGGCGCTTTCCTCTGCAGAAACCTCCGCCATCAACAGCTCTCGCATGGGGGAGCTGGCTGGTTTTTTCCTTCCTGTGGGAATATTGCAAATCTTTGTAAGAGCTTAGAAAACCTCTTATTAGGGAATGGACAGAAGCAATTTTTATGTGTTAGTCCCAGCTGTCTGAGTAGGAATCAATTAGGCACATTGCTCCTTACAACACAAACAGCCCAGAAGAGGCTTACAAAATAGAGCTTGCCAAAGCAAAAAGTACCTCCAAAACTTCTCCTTAGAAACAGTCGAGAGTTTCTTGTTTAAAAAGTTTAGCACAGGGGAGGAAAAGAATTCCACTGGAAAAAATCCCAGCTTGGTCTAGCTTGGAAAAATTCACACTTGTATTTTTATTCTGTGAAAATTCTTGTTTCACCAAAAAAAAAAAAAATCTACAGTCATATTCCTAGGAATCTGAAGTCCACAGTAAGGTCTCCAGTGACTTTCCAAGTCCTTCAGGCCTTTGGAGAAAAATCTTTAGGAGAAGCGTAAGCCAGGGTTGTCAGTGCAAAATGAGAACAAGCGGGCTGCCAGCGTTCCACCCACCCCTTCCCCTCACAGCGGTTTATCCGCGTGGCCTCACATGCTCCTACACAGCAGGACTGCTGTTTTCCAAGAATAACCCACATCTCCCCTTAACAGCACCTTAAAGGGGCTGGCTTGTCCAGGCCTCTCCCAGCATCTCAAGCATCACGTACAACTCATCCGTTCTGAGCACATTGGCGTTAATCCTCAGAGCTGCGGTGCCAGCAGAGCGGACTCCGCTCAGCCAGGGAAGGTTTAAGATCCCAGCTATGCTTCCAGGCTGAGGTCCCAAGACACACACCCTGGATGCCAAATATGCACTGTGCTTTGCCAGTTTGTTTCTGGTATCATTTCTCCCGCTGTTGAACACAACCCTGAGTCTGACAGTGACTCACGTCAGCTTAATCCTAGCTCCAGAGGCAGGAATCATTTTATCCCCATCTGGAGCAACAACACAGCACCATGATACAAATGTTTTAAGGCAAAGAGCATCCCTTTCATGGGAAACCACCCAGAGGGTCAGCTAAGGACTGCATTCCCTGCAGCCCTAATTTTGCTCAAATAAAAGAACGAGACAAGCCTGTTCCCTTGAAAGACATGGCAGAAATCAGTATGCAATGGAAAGAAACAAGATCTGACAACAACACATCATTAAAAATCTGCTAACAAGGGGTTTTGCTTTGTTTCTTTTTTTATTGATTTTTAAATATCACTTTTTTTTTTTTCTTTCCAGAAGTCATTATGTCTGACTCCATTAACATTCAGGTAAACAAGTGAAAGAACAACAGATGGGCATGATCTCGGAGCACGGACACAGCCGCCGGGAGCAGGGCTGGCCTTTCTTTGCGGCACATGAACATCACTCTCCCTCACCCGGCATTCCCTCCCTCTCCGTACCAGCACGGGCGATGGCTGGCAACCGCCGCGGGACATTCCTGCTTCAAACACAGCGAGAAGTCCAAGACAGGGCAGAGAACGGCAGGCAGTGGTGGGATCACAGCGCTTGGCCTCCCCCTCGCTCTTGGCAGGGCTCTCCCCTGATGGTGCAGAGGGGCAGGCAGAGGCAGCAACAGTGGCGTCACCAGACCATCAGCAAAAATCAGACCAGCCCCTGGTTGGATGGCAGCAGCGGGCATTTTGGGCCATTTCTGGTCTCTTTAGGGGAAGCCCCTTGAGCATGCACTGCCACAGAAGCCCCCTGAATTTCAGCACAGTCACCCTATTTTGCAATCCACAGTAGCTCCCCACAGCTGTGCCCTCCTTCCTTTGAAGGAATTGCAGCAGCCACCTGAGCAAAGGTGAGCGACCTTTTTGCCTTCCCTCAGCACCATTCTGGATGCATCCCCAGCCCGCCTGCAGGCCCCCCTCCCGGAGGCTGGAAAAACCCATGCTGTTGAAGCCTGGTTCACAAAGCATCCTGGTGTTAAGGTTAACTGGTTGTAAAACTGCAGCGCTTCAGCACACTATGCACACTATGAGAAATGTTTATTAAATTGATTTTTGTTTAATTTCTTTAAAAAAAAAAAGGCAGAAAGAAGTTAAACACGCTGATTTGTGGCATGCTCCACAGTATGAAAAAATCCCAAGCATTCAGTTAAGCTGTCAGGGGCTCTGTTTGACCTTCCAATGTGGTCTTTGAACTCAGACCTGGAGAGCTGACTCTCTTCCCCACCAGCCTCTCCTCCTCCCTGCCTCAGCTTACAGCCATTTTCTCAGCTGTCACTAGCTCCAGGAGGACGCTTCCCTGGAGAGGGAAAGGTTTACAGCCCACAATTCCATCCTTAGTTTGTTTTTTTGGGGCATAGAGGGGAGCAGGATGAGGCCCCAGCTGTGCAGGAGAGGGTCTGAGACAGGGCAGGGGTCCTACCTCCTGGGTTTTTCCTCTTCACCTCAGCCAGCTTTGGGACCAACGACCTGGCACAAGAGCCCTGTCACTTTTGGATCGAGTCCCTTAGCCCTTCACAGCTCCCTCTCTAGTTTGTTTTAACTCAGGTCCAGCTTCACAGGAGGCTGGACTAGAGGAGACCCAAGTGGGTGTTTTTCTCCGCAAGGGTTTCTCATCTACTTTTCCATTCTTAAGCATGATGGTTCCTCTCCTTCCCTCTTCTCCCAGGGGCTGACCCCTCCTGCTACAGCTGATGATCATATCGTTGGAACACGGGGACACTCAGGTATTAACTAAAGAAAGCAACACCCTGCCCTGCAAAACTTCTTCTGCCCCCTCCCACCACCTTCCCAGCTGCTCCCCTCCTTTCCCACAGCAGCTGCAGAGACAGGAGGTGGTCTGCAGAGCTGCTGCTGGAGCTCCCCACAGCGCCAAGCCACCTCTGAAATGAGCCAGAGAGCAAACTGCAGCCCATGGGGACACGGGCTGAACAACCATCCTGCTCTTCTTCCTTCCACAGCTGTCGAACTCCCTCTCTGAGTACTACTTTCTCCCAATTGCTCCCGCATGGGACAACCCAGACCCCTAAGGGACACACCTGACCTGCATCGAGACCCAGTCTGTCTTCAAACAGAGCTCCCGCTACTTCTACAGCATCAACTGAATGCTGAACAATATCAAAAATGCGGTATAAGGAAAGAAAACAGAATTGAAATGCTTAATGGCATATTTATACACATTTATCAACAGTCAACAAAAAAAGGCGGCAAGTTACACATCCATTCTGTATGCTAACGATCCCGATGCACGGTCATGTAAACACACATGCTTGGCTGATGCATATACATATAGCACATAACAGAGTAATGACCTGAAGGAGCTACGCGGGGGAGCAGGGAAGGGGTTACCTACTGTAAAACCTTATCTCCTCCTCGATGTGCACGACGTGGACATTCAGGGCAGTGTTGCTTTAAGGCTATTTCTAAGGCTGAATCTTTTCTCGTCCAACCCCTCAATCTGAAGTTCTGTTGAAGCGCTTCCTCCTCTTACCCAGCACAACTTGATATATATCTATATATATTTACCTATATATTTTTTAAAGGCCCTATATAGTAAAAGGCAGGAAGAGGAAAGGGGGGGAGTGGAAGGGGAGAAAAGCCTCCAAATGGATCAGTTTGCCCCAGTGCAGGAATTTCCTGGCAAAAGCCACGGCAGCCAGGACAAGGTACTAGTTTAAAATGATCACAGGTCTCCCTCCCGATCCAACCTGGAGCTCTTTGTTGCAGCGAACGGGGAGAGCAACATACTTTAAGAAACAGAAATAATTCCTGAAGTGGGGAAGGTGATCACGAATTTCAGCTCCTCCCCTTACCTCCTTGGAGGTGGCAAAGAGCTGAAAGCTACTTTCATTTCCAGCTCAAGCGCCTGTACGGCTAAGGAAAAGGCTTTGCTTAAAAATATATATCTATAGAACTATACATATAGATCATCTTTTTAGAGACACTCTGATTTTCTCACATAGCTCCTGGGTCACTCTCACCCTCTATCTACATGGTAACGGAGTGGCAAACAACAGGAGCCACACACATCGAATTGGCAATCAAAGCTTACCAGCTCACAACAAAGTGTTTCATCTGGTGCGATCTAAAATCCTGAACTCCCTTGCTCTGATAAGCTGATCTCCTGCTGTTGATGGAACTGGAAGGTCTTAAAAATAATTCTTTTTTCTGCAAAATCAGCTTATGCCAATTTCCCAGCAAGGTTACAGTGTGCGACAATATGCTAGAAGTAAAGAATTTTTCATTGAACAAGAGAGTGATGCAAAGATTAAATTTTAAACATGTATGCATAGGGCTGGGAACCCCCAAGCGTCATCCTGCAATACATAAATGCAGGATTTCTAAGGTTAAGGACTTTTTTTTTTTTAAGTTTTCTTCTTTTTTCCAATATAATTTGTATGCAAGCATTAGCTTAACAGTGAAAACTTAGTACAGAACTAGAATCTCCCAAAAACATATGTCTATAAAGAAACACTGAAGAAGGTTAAAAAAATGACTTAATTTCCTGTTTGTTATATTTGAAAAACTGGGACTAAATTCACCCTCAGCCACTGACCCTTTCATGTAGTGAATCAATGGAAATGAGCCAATTTATAACGTTATAGCCCCAAGATAAAAACACAAAAACAAAAACCTCAAAACATTCCCACTCTTCAGAGACTAAAATTTAAGCATGACTTGTATTAAGGATTGACCTGGCGATGCACACAGGTCGGGGAGGAACAACGCGCCGGCGTTTCCCCAGGACACATCGCACCCCAGCAATTCCCTCTCCTCCCTCCCAGGCTTCCGGCAGCCGGCCAGGCTTCCCTACAGACAGCTTGGAAACGCCGGGGAAATGGGGTGATGGTAGGAAAACAGATGAGTACAAATGAACAAAAATGCTAAATCCTGCTTCAGCATCCAATTATGTATATAAAAAAAGTCGATGTTGAAAAAGAGAGTAAAAACCAAGGCAAAGTTTTCTGCTAACAGGCTGCAGCCTTCTCCTCTGTACATCTTCCACCAATGTTACTTCTGAGTTACGAGGGGTGGGGAAGGGGGAGGAAGGACTTGATCTCTCGCTACAGCAGCTTTCCCCATCACACAAAACTGATGTGTAACTAACTCAGCCACAAGGATACGGGGAAGTTTTATTTATTTAAAAAAAAAAAGTACTTTGAAATAAAAATGATAAGTACTGCATGGTAATATTGGAAGTATTTATATACATAGGTTTCTTTGTCTTTTGTTGAAATGTCTCCTGGTCACGGGTGGCACTTGGGGTCCCCTCTAGCGCCGTTCACCCTGCTCCCCCCTTCCCCTCCCCGGCTCTCACGGCTCAGTAGACGGAGCTGTTCCTTATGCCACAGCACAGCACCATGCTCAGGATCATTTCGAAGATCTGTTGGGAGACATTGAGGCCACCAGTGAGGCACCAACCCATACGATGCGTGAGCTTCCCCCCATCCTGAGGTCCTCCACTCTATATAAACACCCCCACACCAGAGATAAGGACAGAGATGCTCTATCCTCACTGCTGTTTTTATTTGTATCAGATGATGTTCTCCCCTCTCGTTGGCAGCAGCGGTGGTCGCTGCAACCCTCCTGGCTACCAGGTGAGCAGCAAACGCTTTGAGATCCCTGGAGCATCACAGCCCAGCCACTGCACAGGTGCTGTCACCAGCCCATGCCACCCACGGCTCGCTGGGGAGCAAACCCACCGTGGCAGAGAAAGCAAATCCCTTCCTGCTGCAGACCCCAGGGACACAACACAGTGGGCTGAGAAATGAGGGGGCTTGGGGGCAGCGAGGAGGGTTGGCAGTGCTCTCCCCTTCAGGATGGGGTTGCAGGTGCTCTGCTCCTGCTTTCCTGCAATTGCCTACATCCCGACCCCTCGGGGGGGCGATGAAGCCCTCTGAAGGATGATGAAACCCTCGGTCCCACCATGTCCCAGAGCAGCCAGGGGGCAGCGGGTGGGGGGTTCACACTGAGCTGCAGGGGTGTCCAGAGGTGAGGGACGGATCCAGCCCAGCTGGGACAGGATCGGGGCACCCCAAGGGGGCTTTTCCCTGTCCCACAACAGCAGGGTACTGTCACACTCACCATGATCACAGCGACCACGATGGCAGCGATACCGATCAGGTACAGCTTCCCGGAGAACAGCTCATCGATTTTTTTGTGGCAGTTCGAGGACTGAAACAGAGAAGCACGCTGGTCAGAGAGCCCACTTTCCCCTCACCTGCCCCCAGCACCCCAAAAGGCTGGGCTGCTCTCCCCCCATCCCATCCTGCTCGTGTTCCTGGCTCCTGCCTCTAGGACCAGCCCCCTCAAGCGGGAACAGCAGAGGAAGCACCACCAGGAACCTCCAACATCCCTCTACACCATCCCCAAATAAATGAAATCTCTACCCTTTCTCTAATTCCCAATAAATCCCCAAATTCCCCTCGCAGCCGAGTTTCCCCGCAGGAGCTGCGCGGAGGGAGGAGCAGCCGTGCCTACCTCCAGAAAGCTTTTCAGGATGGAGTCCTTTGGGCAGAGGTCGTCTCTCCACAGGGGAGGGATGGCTCCTATGGCATTATCGGGACCACAGCAGTCCAGCTACATGGAGAGAAAAAAAAACAAAAACAAAAACAAAAAACACCAACATAAAATAGCGTTAGCAGACAGCAAACACTCCTGCCATGCTCTCCCCACCATTAAACATCCTTGAAGCCCAAGAAAGAGGAGGAAACAAGGGAGGGGGAATAACTCTCCAAATTCAATTTTTTTCTTTCCGTGCAAGGCAGCTGCCTCCTACAACAATCCCAGACAGGTCTGGCATCACCATCCTGCAGGAGAGTTAACCCAGTTCTCTCCAGAGATTTTTGTTTCCTGATGAGCAGAGGAAGTCTTTACATTAGTTCCTCAAAGCAACATTTTTCTTCCATTGAATTTTAACTTAAATCAGGGGCGCTGAGGTAAATGAAAAGCAACTTAATTAGAGCTCGGGCCAGACGTCCCAGCCCAGTGTGGACAGTGCTGAAGAGGGACAACCCTTGTTTCTTCTTGACAGGTAACACCAGCCAACACGACAGGCTCAGACCTGCATGGAGCATCATCTGCTTCAGACCCTGCTTTTCCCATCCATTTTCCTGACCCCCCAGTTTTCATTCTCCTTCCTCCCACATTCTTATTTCCCTCTGGCTGCAAGAAACTCCTACGGAGAGGAGATTTCTCCACAGAGCCTGGCAAGCAGGCAGCACAATCCCAGTGCTGAGAACACACTGGATCCAGTTTGCTCCCAAGCATCCAACAATCCAGCACTGCCTTCATTCCCTGCCCAAGGACTTGCGGTGCAACTTCTTGCCTTGGTGGGGAGGAGCAGCCTATGTGCAGCACCAGCCGCTCCTCGCCACCCACCCACCGCCAAACCGCCCGCAGAAGGTAACGGGGGCGATTCGCAGCCTGCAGGACCCCATCCAGCAGCGGTGCTTTGCCCAGCTGCCCGCAGTCCCAGCAGAGCGCGCAGCCTTACCGTTTCGTGGAAGGCCTTCACTACAGCTTTCCCGTCTTTCGTCTCCGAGTCTGCCATGAGCGCTTGCTGAAACGCTTGATCGTAGAACTGCTTCACGTCTTTGGCTATCTAGGAAAGACGGGGGAAAAACTCCCTGTCAGCCAGAGGAGGAGGAGAAACCCACCCAGCAGATGTGCCTGGAAGGGACAGCTTCCCTCCAGTGGCACTCGCAGTTTTTCAGTAGATTTGGAGCCCAATTATTTGCACAGGTGAGTGAAAAAGGGCCCGTCTGTCACAGGGCTCAAGTCCCTCCGGCTGCAGTGTGTAAAGAGCAGCAAACATGAAGGACCTCATCCCCCCGCCAGCAGGTTCCAGCCCACGCTGCCCCAGTGTTCCACCGTCTCAGACGGCCAAGCCCTGGAGATGAACCCCAAGAGCTGAGCCAGCCTTCAGCCCTCGTGGATTTGCTGTTGGGCTCAGGGATGTGGGAAGGGCTTGTTCTGAACCACCAAGGACACAAAGCAAGCAGGCACCCCCGTCCTGTAAACGGTTCTGTGAGAGATCTCATCCACCCCTGCCACCAAGGCGGGGACACTGCAGCCACCCCTGGGGTCTGCTCCACAGTGCAAAAAAACCTCTTGTTTTCAGGGCAACTGGCCTTGGGGCTTCTTCTCTAATGCCCTCCAATAATTTGGGAGAGACAGAGGAAAGGAGGACATCCAAGAAAAGCAAAAGAAAAAAAAATACAAGCAACTCCGAAAGGGAAAATGCTTTCTAGAACATCTACTCTTGGCCGCACAGGCTGGATTAGCGCATGAAAAAAGAAACTGCAGCAAGAAGGGGCGTGGTTTCAATCAATTATCCCAGCATTTCTGTCACTGCTCAAAAAGGTTTGCTTTGGAGGGCAATGTTCTCCAATCATGCCATTTTATTCTGCTATATGATAAAAACCAAAATAATAATCCTACTTCTTGCCTCCCCATCCTGTATGTAAAGCATCTCCAAGAAGGCAGGTTGAGGGAGAGACCACCTCCAGCTTTGTGGAAGAGCATCCTCTGCCCACATCCTCTAATTCTATCCTCCTGTGATAGGAAATGACTGTCCCCAGAAGGGGCTGCAAACCCCGGTGGATCATCCAGCGCTTCCCTCCCAGCCCATGTCGCTCCTGAGATGCCCCCGACCGCGGCGGGGAGAAGCAAGCTGCCTGCTCTGAGAGCGGGGTCTGCCGAACAGCCCATTCATCAGCACGGCTGCAAAAGCAGCTGCCACCATTCACTGCAAACTGAAAAATTAATTTTAAGCGGCTGAGGTCATCGCTCTTGCATTGGCAAATCCTAAACTTGATGCTCTGATGGCCAAGGGCATGGCGAGCAACAACCACGGGGTGGGTCCCTCCTTCCTTGGGCTTCACTCCTCCTGGTGTTGGTTCAGTCGCCCATCTCGGACCCTTCAGGATTCACAAACTAACATCTGCAAAGGTTCATTAGCTCACCAAAGCTGCTAGGAAACAGCACCCTGCCTGCATAATAGTACCTTGAACTACGGAAAAGTTTATTTGGGTGAAGTCATGCTCTCTCTGGTCAATGACTACCAGGGTGTTCCCATTCACAGCCCAGCTGCTCAGCTGTGTCCTACAAAGGCTGAGCAGCCACCACCTCCTCACGCAGCTGCCTTACATCTCTCAGTAAAGTAAACACATTTCCCACTCTGCTACAGAGCCTAACCCTGGCTTTGAGCACAAGCAGCCCCCTTCTCTCCTCCCAACCCTGCGGCGGAGCGATGAGCACCCAGCGCTTCTGCCAGAGCATGGCCACGGTCCCACGCCTTGAGAGTTTTTCTCTTTGAGACCAAACTCTGCATGTGTGTGAGCGCAGCAAAGGGAAGGCGAGCACAAAGGGAAGGTGGAAAGCTGCAATTTTCAGTCCTGCCCCTCATCTAACCCCCTCCAGCCAGAGGGCCTCACCCGAGCGGTCCCTAGCAGGGTGCCTGGCACAGACACGACTTCTACCCCTCGTGCATGCCCAGCAGCAAGCTGGGTCCCGGCAGACACACAGCCCGAAGCAGGTTATGTGATACTGGCAAAGAGCAGGAAGCATCACGCAATCCCGTTAATGCGGACGCGGCTCTCCCGGATGGTATTCCCTCCCTTCGGGGCCAGGCGGCTGGGCTTGTTCTTTGCCCTTTGGCACCCAGGACGGGCAGATGGTTTCCCTTCACAGCTTCACCCATGAATGTCACACTGTGACTGACAGTGTGGCAGTCCCAAGGGAGACAGCGCTATTTTTGTTCCAGACATTGCACCATATACCGTAAGGGCAGCTGCTCCCATCGAGTGCTCACATTTAAAGTTCACCGGCCCGACCAAGAGGGATGGGGTGACCTGCCCGGCTCACACCGCAAATCTGAGCCCCCGTGACTCAGTCCTGGAGCAAACCAGCTCATGCTGGGATCTGCTGCTGTTCTGTCCCAGCCTCCCAGTACCACAAACGCACGTTTCGGAGTTGTCTTACTTGGTCTTTGTTGACAAATCCCCAAATTCCAGCTGCGACTTCGCAGGCAAACAGGATCACCAGGCAAGTGAAGAACTGCAAGGACAAGAAAGGGACACTTAATGGGTCTGGCTACAAGAAAAAACAACAATTAGGTGGGTAGAGGTGTGGAGCGATGCTTCTGCTGATGGAGGAGATCAGAACAAGGCGTCGCTTGACTTCAGACCATTTTCCTCTCTCATACACGCACTTAGCCCAAACACATTTTCCTATAACTCATCAGATGCCACCCCACATCCTCACTTTCCACTGGGATGGCTGAGTGGGGACCACAGCGACTGGCAGGGCTGAGGATGCTCTGTGCACCACAGAACACATTCCTCCTCTTTGTGCCCCTGCAGGACCATCCAAACAGGCTTCTGGCTCTGCCACTGGGAATTGCCAGTGTAGGGTTAAAAGCACATTTCAGCTGCCGAGGAGCTGCGGGGCGTCAGGGCGTGATTTATGGCCAGCAGTCTTGGCATCCACAGCCCTGCAAGGCTACCGCAGTTTTTTGCATAAATACTAACACTGGTGTTTTCCCACAGTCCCACCCTGGTCGTGCAGTTCCAGCACTCCTCCCTGCCATCCCCCCACAGCCAAACTCCATCTTCTTGTTCAGATCCCGGGAACACGCTGTGACAGCTGGGCTGTTAGACCGGGAATGGGAATCACAGAATCACAGAATGGTTTGGGTTGGAAGGGACCCTAAAGATCATGAAGTCCCAACCCCCCTGCCGTGGGCAGGGACACCTCCCACCAGCCCAGGCTGCTCAAAGCCTCACCCAGCCTGCCCTTGACCCCCTCCAGGGATGGGGCATCCACAGCTTCTCTGGGCAACCTGGGCCAGTGCCGTAAAGCCAAGCGAGGAGGCAGGGACAGGCGTGCTCCACACACAGCCAACGTCACCTCCATGACATCACCCTCATTGAGTTCTTCCTGGGAAAAGCCCCAAACTGGGAGAGTTGCAATGGGAGTAAAGAAGCAAAAGAGGTGAATGCAGTCAGGGGAAGACAAAATCACAGTATGAGGTGGGACAACAGCCCTGGCTCCTCAGCAGTCTCTGTTCCAGACACATTCACAACGTTTTCTTCAACAACAGAGGAAACGGGAGTTTCCAGAATCATGCTATGAGCTGGCTCTCACGCGCAAGAGCAAAGAGTTACCAGCAAGATGGAAACAGGACTATTGACTTGACAGCAGGAAAGGACTTCCAACATCCTTGTCCAGCCCCCAAACAACTAACCCCTATTTAAACACCTACCCATCCCCGATTCTCCAGGAACATCTTTGAGGACTGGGTCCCACATCCCCCCCAAGGAACACATCACCCTAAATGGTGGGCAGGATGCCACCGTAATTCTCTGGTCCAGCACTAGGGCTCACTCTTGCAGTGGTTACCCTCCTGGGAAGGATGGCTCCTTCATCCCAGATTTGGAGGTACACCTTCCTGCAGACTCCGTCCTGCAAACTGGCTGCAGAACACCAGAGATGCAGCATGATGCTATGGGAACATGGCCGTGTCCCCAGCCAGGTGGCCAGATGTGCCCCAGCCCCTTCCTGGGGAGCAGAGCCCGCTCCGTGCCACACAGCAACCTCCTGCCTCCTTCGGGTCTTGCACGAATCTTCATATTGTGGAGCCTCCTGGTACTTTTCCCATTTGCAAAGAGCCTATAGTCATTCCATGAGCGGGCTGCAGCATTCGGGAGGTCA
>NW_010121408.1:15991-16348 GCF_000699245.1 Pterocles gutturalis
TCCAGCACCCTAAGGATGCTGCCTGGAAACATCTTTGGAGCATGGTGGGAACCTTGGCCAGCGGAAGGCATCACCGTGAGGCATCTCCAGCCTTCTCTTGGCAAGCCAAGGTGCGAGCAAGCCTGAGCAGCGCCCAGCAGCTAGAGCTGCTAATTTCAGCCAAAGCAGCCGGCTTCCCTGGCGAGCCTCAGGTATGTTGTACCATCTGCCCTGCTAATCCTCTTTCCAACTTTGAAAGGGAGAGAGGGGTAATTCAGGTTCTGTAATCGCTTGCGTTAACAAAAAAAATCATAATGCAAAGCTGCCAGAGCTCACTGCAACAATCCCTGTCGGATTTGTGCGCGGGCTCCTCCTCTT
>NW_010121408.1:16415-16627 GCF_000699245.1 Pterocles gutturalis
GCGGGTGAGAAGCACTCCCTTCTTCTGGGGAACCAGAAGCCACTAGCGGTGAAGCCATCTGCTAGAGCAAGGGTAAGCAGCTCCATTTCCCTCCATCCCAGTTGAATCCACACCCATGGGTCACTACAGCACCACCAAGAACCTTCCAGCCTAATGAAGTCAAGTGCTGGAAAGTCCTTCCAATATTTTTTTAAAATTTAATTTTTATATAT
>NW_010121409.1:0-440 GCF_000699245.1 Pterocles gutturalis
ATATTTTTGGGAAGAAATCCCAAATTTTTTTTTTTAAGTTCCAAATTCATCCCTGTGAAAAAAAAATCCTGAAATTTTTTGGGGAAAAAAATCCCCAAATTTTTTTTTTTTTTTTTTTTTTTTAGCCCCAAATTCATCCCTAGGGTTGGTTTTTTGTTTTGGGGAAAAAATTCCCAAATTTTTTTTTTAGCTCCAAATTCAT
The DNA here is from genome assembly GCF_000699245.1 of Pterocles gutturalis. Lineage (NCBI taxonomy): Eukaryota > Metazoa > Chordata > Aves > Pterocliformes > Pteroclidae > Pterocles > Pterocles gutturalis. The sequence goes on from NW_010121409.1 coordinate 203, forward strand.
CCCTGGGGAAAAAAAAAAAAAATCCTGAAATTATTTTTTAGCTTGAAATTCATCCCTTGAGTTGATTTTTTGGAGGAAGAAATCCTGAATTTTTTTTTTTAATCCCCAAATTCATTCCATGGAAAAAAAAAATCCTGAATTTTTTTTTTTGTCCCAAATTCATTCCATGGAAAAAAAAATTCCAAAATTTTTTGTGAAAAAAATCCCTAAATTTTTTTTTTTTTAGCCCCAAATTCAT
>NW_010121410.1:0-9800 GCF_000699245.1 Pterocles gutturalis
CCCCGGCGCAGCCCCGGGTCTCTGGAGGCTGCTGAGATGGCAGGTTCCAAACCGCAGCCGGGGGCTGATTTTTCTCAGGAGACGCTGAGCGAGGAAGGGAAAGCAGGGGAAACACTGCAGTCTGGAAGCATCTGAAAGTCCAGGACAAGTTCTTTCCTCTAACTTTATCCTTATGCTGTGTTCTTTCACTGCTTTTTCAGTAGTACTTTTGTTTTCTTATAAAAAGCTGAGTAATTTTGCTTGGTTTGTGTCAACCTATCTACTTCACTTGGCATCAGTGGCTTCTGTTGGTCAAGACTTCATCCTCCTTCCTTTCAGGAATTGTTTCCCCTTCCCTGTCCACACTGTTGTTACTGTGTTTAAAACACCCAATGCTTTTTAGCAATGTGATGTGTCATCTTCTTTCAGGACTGTTCTAAGCTGATCAGTGGAGGTGAAGAGCTATTCAGCTTATGGGTGGGATGAATTTCTGTTTGTCTAAAGCGAGGAGTAACCTGATGGAGAACAGAGGTGTCACTGTTGCTTTGTGGTGCAGTGTGAGACTCTTCATCTGGCTGGCTCTGTTTGCTCCTTACAGAATGAAATGTCAGCAATAGATATTGCAGGATATAGTCCTCTTTTGTCTCACGCTGTTCTGGTCCTCTAGAATTGCCTAGACTTTTCCTATGTGTTGGCTTAAAATTCATCACACTGGTTTTTGAAGGAGATACCAGCTGAGGTGAGAGTCTCATAGTTGACAGCATCATCATGTTGACCACAACATCTAGCTGAGGTGATTTGGTTTGAGTTTGGTTTTTGTAATACTGATCTCAGCAGAAAAGCCAAAATGTGAATGTTCAGGAGGCATTGATAACTGATAGTGTTTTGAGTGAGTACTAGAGATACAGTCAGAAATACGATGAGCCTTAATAAACTTTGAAGTTTATTAGTAATAACATTAGAAACTGGAAAGAAAGCATGAAATAAGCTCTCTGAATAATCAGGTGATCATGTAACTTCCTAGTTGTCTTTGAAGTTACGTAAAAAGTAGTACCGTATTATGATTGTCTTCTCTGGCCTTCCTCTTCTTCCTTCCAGTTGCCTATGACCTTCGTTTGTTGCGTGAAATGCATATTTTTACCCAGAATTTTATCCTGGCTTATGAGTGTCTGTCATGGAATGATTGTGCTCCAGTTACAGAATCTGTGTTAAGACAGACTCAGATTTCAGGGTTTTAAATTGTTTTCTTGAGAACTTGAGGGGAAAAAAAAAAAAACCCACTCATTTTTTAAAACATCCTATAGAGTGCTTGTTTTGCAGCTCAAAGACCCAGTAAATATGGATTCTTTGAATCTGTACGCATTCTTTACACTGAAAACCGGCTGTTTTCTGTGGGTAGGTTAGCTGTGGACGTACAGCAGAAAATTTTATCTAGCTTTTATTTTCAGTGAAAATACTGGACTCAGTTCAAGAAAATGTATTGGAACTGCTAAAACTGATCTTATCTATGAATTATTTTTGAGAAGACTATATCAGAAAAGCATTTAGACGTTGGACTGCCAACTACCTAATTCACTTATCTCTGGAGGGCTGCTTCTTTCTCAGCGTAAGTGGAAAGATGGGGGAAAAAAAAGTTGTTAAACGCAGGAAAGGGGACCAATATCTGTTCAAACTGTTCTTCATGTGAAATGTAGGTGGAACACTTGAATGCTGTGCTGCACATTTTCAAAGCCAGCTCTGTCTATCTACTGCTGTTGCTCCTAGTGCTTAAGAACTAGCATTGGTGGGGGAGAAAGATCTTACAGGTGTATCTGTCCTAGAGAGTGTGGTGAGACGGAGGTGACACACACCAGGCTCCCGCAAGCAGTCTGTCAGTGGCATCGGAGTACAGTGCAAACTTACTCTTCTCCCCCACCATGGCAGCAGTGATTAAGGCAAAGAATGCTTATTAATGAATCAAAGTAAAATGCTATATCTGTTGGTTTGGGTTTTTTTTCTTCCCAAGGAACTTTAAATCAAGAAAATATAGTGCTACAGTTGAAACTGAACTATTGCATATGTAGATATATATATATATTTATTACAGTAGTCATGATATATATGAACGACTATAACTTCTTAAAGTGAACTCCTTACTCTTTTTAGATAGCTTATTTGGGACTTTAACACTGTTGCATCACGATATTGCTGCAGGGCATGCATTCATCAGTGCATCTGTATGCATTTATCCATTTAGAGCGTGTTTTCGCAAACTGTAATGGTCTGTGACCTTTTCCATTACTGATTATATATGCTGCCTTGTTGTTGAATTCATCTTAATGTGTGGAGATGATGAGTACTTTTTACAGGAAGACATTTTGCTTTTTTTCTGGGTTCTGATGGATGGCTACTGAGCGACTGCTCTTTTGCAGGTGAAGTGGATGATGTACTGGATTGTGTTTGCCTTTTTCACTACTGCAGAAACACTCACAGACATTGTTCTTTCTTGGTGAGTTCCTTAGCATCATGGGGGGTTTTTTGTTGGTTGGTTTTTGGGGGTTTTTTTATTAAGAAGAGAGGAATAGTGTTAGGATGCTAAGAATAAACTGTCTCTCCTTTAGGAGTTTTCAATGCCTATGAAGAGTCTGCAGGGTTGTAGATATTGTGGGTATTAGCTGCTGTCTTAGCTGTTTCATCTCCTATACTTCCAAACAGTTAGGATAAATACACTGTATCTGGAAGAGGATCTTCATCCATTCATAACAAAATATTTCTGAGAAGCTGTTAATGTGAACTGGTAAAGTTTGAGCAAGGGTGGTCTAAAAGACATTTAAAAAAATGATGGTAGGAGGAAGGGACCTGCTGTGGTTTGTGAGCCTGTTGTGTGGAAGAGCAGATCAGATGCATGTCTATGCTTTGAGAGGTGTTTTGCATTATGAAATTATCTTCTACTAGTGGAGGTGGGGTGCAGTGGAGTCGGGAGAAGCAGGTTTTTAATCCTTTCAGTGTGGTGTGTCAGGCTTGGCAATACAGAGGCCTCCGAAAATGACAAATCATCATTACGTGTCTTCAGCCAAACCTTTGGAACAGGATATCTTCATTGGCTTTGTTGCTTTAGTGTCTGGGCTTTGCATACATCTCTGAAAGAAGACTAGTCAAGAATTGAATCTTTTAAAGAAACATGAAATGGCTGTACATGCCTTATGAAAGTACTGTGCGCTTTTTTTTTTTTTTTTTTGAAAAGCAGGCAAAGATATAAAAAGTACAAGAGCTTTTGTTCACGTACATAAAATGGACCACTGAAAACAGAAGTCTCTTACTACTAATAGAGACATTATAAAGTTTGCATTCACTTTTTTCAGTCTCTGCTACTGTATCTTCCCAGAGACTGTATTCAGTATGGGTTAGAGATTAAAGACTTACATGCTGCCTGCTCTTTTTTCAGTTACACTGATCCTTTTGTGTCTTGTCTGAGGAGTACCTACTGGAAGTTTTAGAAACTGAGCCATCAGCCTTAGCAGGAACTTGAGATTTATTGAGATACGTAGTTGAAAGCTTTGGAAAATGAGAGAGAAACTAATGTAATATTAACATTCAGTGGGTACTCTCTGAGCAAACTTCAGAATTACGAGAGTAGCTATCAGATTGTAATTTGGTGTGTTTGCAGGGCTGAGAGATGCCCTGTTTATGGAGTTTTCATGGCTATGGATGAAAGACTTAATGAGAATCGAAGAAGGTATGTCCTAGGATTCCAAAGAGGGTTTTGCTATTCTGACCTGATATGTTGATTCTTTTGTTTCTGAGCCTTTATCTTGCCTTTGCTCTTTCTGCCTATGCTGCTTACTACCAGTTGTCTCCATCTGTCTCTGTGCTGATCTTGATTCCAGTTCTCCATCTTTCTCTCTCTTTTTCTTTTTTTTTTTTTCCCCTCTTTCTCTCAGGTTTCCCTTTTATTTTGAGCTGAAAATCGCATTTGTGATTTGGCTGCTCTCCCCTTACACCAAGGGCTCCAGTGTCCTCTACAGGAAGTTTGTGCACCCAACGCTCTCCAATAAGGAGAAGGTACTCACTTGTTAGAAGATACTGACCTGTCTGGGAGCTGTCTGGCTTCTGGTTCCATTATGCCTCAATAAAAACTGAAATGCTTGGATTGTGCTTGTGCTGACAGTAGTGGATGTAGAATAATTCTCTCTCTGACAATGATGTCATACTGCAGCTTAACTGAAGGTTGTCATGTAGCCAGTAGTTTGCCTAATGCTTAGAAAGCACGTTTGGCTGACCCAGCGTGATGAGCCCTTACAGTCACTGTCAGTAGTTAAGCTCTTTGAGTCACAAAAGGTGCAGCATGTTCTGTAGCCGTGCTGTTTTTTCACATTGTCAGTATCAGCAACTGCTTTTTTTTCAGTTGTTACAATCTGGAGATAGCATACTTCAAGTAAAAGTTCATTTGGAAGCTTTCTGTAAGTAGCAGAGAAACTGCACTTATGTGATCAATGACGGCTGATGCTGGTAGCCTGGAAAAAAGCGTCCGGATGAGCTTTGGGTTTTTAAGGGTGATGGTGGGGAGACTTTGATGATGTTTGTAACAAGGAGCTAAATGCCATGTTCCACATTGCCTTCCCAGGAAATTGATGAATACATTACTCAGGCTCGTGACAAGAGCTATGAAACCATGATGCGAGTTGGCAAGAGAGGGTTAAACCTTGCTGCCAATGCAGCAGTTACTGCAGCTGCAAAGGTAATGCAAAACCTTCTGTAACATTCAGGAATTCCCCAGCAGTTTAGTTTTGGGTGCCAGCAATTAGTGCTCTGGGTCTGTAAGGGATGCTGGTGCTTGTTGACACCAACCAACTTTTCCTTTCCTCCAGTTTGCCTTGCAGTTAATCCCATCCTTTGGTTTATGAAAAGTGGAGGGAGAGTGGAATGGATTTTGCTTTAACCTCTTCCCTATTGGTCTTGGGAGCATACTTTTCTTTTTCCCTTTTCTGTTTTTTTTCAGAGTACTCTAGTGGGGAATAGGGCACTTCTCCCCTTCTGCATGATCCTATGTGAGATGATCTCGGTGAAGGCGAAGTGCCCTTGACCCTAATTTGTATGTCCTCTTAGGGCCAGGGAGTTTTGTCTGAGAAGCTGCGAAGTTTCAGCATGCAGGATCTCACTCTGATCCGGGATGAAGATACCATGCATATGCGAAGCCGTGAACCACCGCTGCACCCCTCTGGTGGGAGCCTTCTTGAAACCATTGAGGATTCAGGTACAGAACAGCCCTGCGGGGCCATCGTACGAGGCCTCGTACGGTGAACCAGGAGGGAAGGAGGAGTTCCTTGGACTTCCCATGTGTTGGGTCTCAGAAGACTACAAGATTCCAAATTATCTGGGAGAAGTTACATTGTCTTCCCCAGTCTTTCCCATCTACTGACATACCTCTGTACTTTTTGGATTATCCTTCTTAAGGATTGTTGACATCTCCCTTTCATGTGGTCCTTCAGGAGGGGCTATTTTAGACTTCATGTGATTTTTCAAAAGTATTTGCTAAAACTTTCTCTCTGATTCCTTAGCTTCCTGTTACTCCTCAGGAGAGGAGAGCAGTATGGCACAGAGGTCTAATGGAACCCCGTCAGAGACTAGGACAGACCCATCAGATGAAGATGCAGGAGACAAACTTCCCAAACGTACCCAGAGTCTCAAAACTCCTAAGAAGGTGATGAAGGCTGAGGTGAGCTGGCGTGTAAATTGTTTCCAGCACAGACATTGATTTGTGAGCTTTATTGGAAGGCTCTGGCTTCATACTCGGTGCATTTAAAAGCTGTTTATATAAACTTTATTGGACTAAGTTTTTGTGAGTTGAGTCCTGCATCGGACGACTTGCAGTCTACTTGCTGTACTAGTCTCTAGCTTTTGTATTTTTTATCATGCCTGTAAGCCTCTGTTATAAGCCAGGATCCAGCTTTGCTTTCATTCAGATTTTGTGTTGAAAGGTAGGACATTAGATGTTTTTAACATGTTTTGTTGACTATATCCTCTGTTACAGTCTGAATATATAATACTACTGTGGCATTTATCCCTGGGACAACCTCTTTCTCCTCATCTAAAATGCAGTGGTTCTGTACCCTCTTAGGCCTTCCTGGACTTCTGCATATTAGATATGGGGAAAATGGAATTCCCTCTCCATGCCACTCCCCTTCCCCCCTGCTTTCCCCCACCTCAGGGTTTTGTCTTGAAGTTTGGGTAACTTGTTGAGGCAATCCCAAGCACAAATACAGGCTGTCGGAAAATGGTTTGAGAGGAGCCTGAGGAAGAGGACTTGGGGGTGTTGGTTGATGAGGAGCTGAACATGAGCCGGCAGTGTGCGCTTGCAGCCCAGAAACCACCCGTGTCCTGGGGGCATCAAAACAAACATGACCAGCAGGTTGAGGGAGATGATTCTCCCCCTCTGCTCTGCTCTCGTGAGATCCCACCCGGAGTACTGCATTCAACATAAAAAAGACCTGGACCTGTTGTAGCGAGTTCAGAGGAGAGCCACGAAGATGGTCAGAGGCTGGAGCACCTCCCCTATGAGGACAGGCTGAGAGAGTTGGGGTTGTTCAGCCTGAAGAAGGCTCCAAGGAGACCTTATAGCAGCCTTCCAGTACCTAAAGGGGGCTACAGGAGAGAGGGGAGGGGACTCTCTGTCAGGGAGTGTAGTGACAGGACAAGGGGTAACGGGTATAAGCTGAAAGAGGGGAGATGGAGATGAGATGTGAGGAAGAAATGTTTTCCTGTGAGGGGGGTGAGGCAGTGGCCCAGGTTGCCCAGAGAAGCTGTGGATGCCCCATCCCTGGAGGGGTTCAAGGCCAGGCTGGATGAGGCTTTGGGCAACCTGGGCTAGTGGGAGGGGTCCCTGCCCATGGCAGGGGGGGGCACTGGATGATCTCTGGGGTCCCTTCCAACCCAAACCACTCTATAATTCTATAACTAGCCATTGTTGAACTGTCCCCTCCATATGACCATGTGGTGACCCAAGATACTTAGAGCTGTTCAGATGGGATGCAAGTTGCCTGTATTCTTATGATTAAAACAAAGCATACACAAAAAATAAATGCAGTTGTGTCCAAGAGCCATTTTAGCTTAACAATCTTTATTTTCAGCTGTTGGTGTGTTTTGTAGAATATGGTTTTTGAGGTGCTGCTTTGCAGGTTGTGACTCTTACTTGAATGTTTCTTGTGGTTTGATTGATATGTGATAAAGTGCTTTTCCCTTTTTGTGAAGTTGGGATCCTATTTGCTTGATTCAACTCAGACTCCTACTTGGGTTTTTTAAATTATTTTTATTTAAGATGAAGAGTGCTATATGGCTGTCTCACATTGTTGACTTTTTAAGGCTAAATGTAGTTTGGAGGAAAGTAATTGCTTAGAGCATCATTTTAAGTCTTACTATTAACCTGATTTTACAGTGTACGGGATGCCTTTGCGTGTGATTAAGTACTCTTTGTAACAGAATCACAGAGTAGTTGAGGTTGGAGGGCATTCTGGAGATCATCTGGTCTGACCATACTGCTCGGGCAAGGCCATCTAGAGCTGGTTTCCCAGGGCCACGTCCAGATGTCTTTAGAATATCTCCAAGGATCATAGACTCATAGAATGGTTTGGGTTGGAAAGGACCTTAAAGATCGTCGAGTTCCAACCCCCCTGCCATGGGCAGGGACACCTTCCACTAGACCAGGTTGCTCAAAGCCTCATCAGACACGTACATCTAAAGATGCATTTTAAATCAGTCTGGATCTTTTTTCAATTCCCAAGGCTTACTTCTTAGTTGGACCCCTCTGCTTTCTTCTCTAGCATGTTAGAGAGGAGCAGGAAAGGACAAAGAACAAAATTTAATTACAAGCTTCCTAGTGAGGAAGTTTTAAAATGAGATTGTGAAAAGACAGTAATGACTCTTCTATGCTGTTTATTGTGAATACAGAAATTTCGATAAAGCTGTTCGCAATCATATTGATATTTATGCTCAGTCTGTCTGGATCTCTGGTTCAGACTTAGGAATTGTGGGAGGTCTTTGACTGAGATCTCTGAGATTGCCTGGAAGGGCTGAATGCATCGTAGATTGTAAATGCACTTGTCTTGCCAACATCTAGAATGAAGGACACTGGAGTAAAATGTGCAAACTAGTTTGAGATGTTTCTGCCTCTTTTGGAGAACAGCATTTGGGATGGCGGTCAAGAAGCAGAAAAGTTACAGCAGTGAAGTGTTATGTGAATGTTACCAGTTAGAAATATCGCTGTGTCTAACCTTTTGTCGAGACAGCTGACTTTGATTATATTGTCACACTAGCCCTGGTTTAGAATGTCTTCCTCTCCTGTTTCTGTTTGATGAATATGCTCCATTTTCACCAAATGGAATGGTGAAATAGCCTTTTTGAAACAAGGGATGACATGGATGGGGTCATCACATCGTAGTTGTTTTGTCCTGTTTTAACTCTGTATTCTTGTATCTTTCTGTTACACATTTAGGTGTTAAAGTAAACCAAGCTAAGATGCCTCTCTCTTCTTTCTCCTCAGCTTCCAGGAAGAAGCGTGAAAGCCCGCCCCAAGAAGAAAGCTGCAGGCTCTCTTGCTTCTGGCGAGTCATCCTAAGGAGACCTTCCCCTCCCCAGCAGCTGTCCCTGTCCCGGGATCTGCCTGTCACTCCCCAAAGGAAGGGAGCTGAGATTCATATACATAACTGATACTGCTTTGTAGAGCCCATTCCAAGGCAAGGGGGAGGCTGGGATTCAGAAAATGGAGTAGAGGGTACACATCCTCAGGAATACTTCTCCTTTTAATCTCTCTGTTGGAGGGAATGCTGGTATGTCTGTACATAGCCTGTTGCTTTGGAATTCCCACGGTATAACCCTAGTTGGGGAGAAGCTTTGCTGGAAGAACTGACTAGGGTTAGAGACATCCATTGCACAGAAGCTGGAAAAATATTAGACACGAGTTCCACAGGGGTGGGTGGCTCCCTAAAACGTCTTATCTTGCTCTGGGTATTCTTCTGCAGCTGTGTGTTGTTAAGAAGTGCCCACCATGGTTCATCCTCCTTAAGAGTGGACCGTACCTGTCATGTCCTTCCCCTTTGAGAAGGTGACTGAAGTGATGTGTGCTGAGTGCTCTTGAACATAAAGGACTAGCTCATGGGAGGAGTATGCTAGATTCCCATTACTAGTACTGGAAGATGAAGAGTTTGCATTTTATTTTATTTTTTCTGGAAGGTAATTATCTGGGAGATAATTGAAAACTGAGTAATGAAGAAAATATGCTGTTATATGAACATGTGACTGAGTAGATACAGGTATCTGTAAGAATTAACTATTGAGAAGGAAAGATTTTGGCTTTTTTTGAAGCTGCTTGAATTTTATTTCAGGTTCTGTTGTTCACTTTGATTCCTGTGAGAGCATCAGAGTGAGGTGAGTCCCATGCAGTGGGAAGTTGGCAGGGAGACTGTTGTTTTACCATTTAGTGGTTGAACTCTGTGTCATCCTGAGACTTGTTATGACGGACAAATTCTTTCATTGTAGCAGATGTCTGGGTAAAATCTGGCTCAATATAGTCTGTGGGCATACTTGAGAATTTAAAAGCCCTTGTCTCTCAGCTTCAGGAGACACAATCCTCAGGGCATGAAAACTGATAAATAGCTGATGCGTGAATTTCGTTAATTCCAGGATTCCATTTGTGGGGGATAAAAAGCAGGGAGTAGAGCACAATACTGTGATTAATCAGTCCTCTTGCTTTATCCTGCTGCAGCCCTTGCACAGATATTCTGTCTGACTATGTGCCATGTTTATCAGTGTTCTGAGACTTGAGCACAGAATCACAGAATGTTAGAGAT
>NW_010121411.1:0-3509 GCF_000699245.1 Pterocles gutturalis
TGGAGGAGTGGCAGTCACTGCCCCAGCCTGGGCCAGGCCCAGAGCCCGGTGTGGCCAGGGAGGAGTGGTGGTCACTGCCACAGCACCAGGGCCACAACACCGCTGTGCAAACCAAGATGGGGTGGGGGGAAAGTGCCTAAAAGTGATAAAAATTCAAGGAAGGCCCTGAGGGCCCCACATCCCTGCTCCCATCCTGCTGCTGGCATGGTGGACAGCAGCAGCAAAAGGAAACGTGGAGAGGTGGGTGATGGGGGAGGACGCCGCTGGGTGCAGGCGAGGGCCCTCCCCTCGTCCTGCGTCTGCTTTAAAAGTCAGAGTTTGCAGAGGAAGAGGAGGGAGACGGATAAAGTGCAGAGCTGAGCAGAAGGCTGGGCGCTTTTCAAAGCAAAGAAATGACCCTGTCTTTCCTATAAACTAGGAGGCAAATCCTTCATTAATAGCTCTTTCCTCCCCAAAGCTGCCTGAAGGGCTCCATGGATGGGCTCCCAGCAGCACACACCAGACCGACCACAGCTGGAACAAGCCAGCACGGAATGATGTATTTGAGCCCTTGTCTATAGAGTAAGGACGGGCAAAGCCGACTTTCCTGGTTGCCAAGTTCCTGCCCTTGCTTTCTGATACCTGCATACCCTATAGTAAGGCAGAGGTGAGACAGATGCTGCAAAGGAGACCGAAACCATCCAGGGAGCCCATGGCGATGCTCCTGGCTGGGGTGGGACACTGCTGGTGGCCTCGGATCAGCCACAGCTCTGCAGCACATCCAGCCTCCAAGAACAGCAGGCTGGAAGAGCTGGGGGGGTGCAGCTCTGACACCCTCCTGGACCACCTCAGCAGAGCTGCGCACATGCCAAACCCACAAAAGGGAGGAAGACGGTAAATACCTGAACACCAAGAAAGGAAGGGGCAGAGTGCAGCAGCCTGGCTCCTTACAGATGAGCTAAGAGGGCTACAGTTAAACTCAGACTAAACCCCGCACTGCTGCAGGTTTCACAGCTCTGGGTGAGATGAGATGCTGCCAATGCCCCCTTTACATCCCCACCTGGGCTTTTACCTGCTGAGTCTGACCCTGAATCCAGGGCCCAAGTCCCAGCCTTGTTCTTTCCCTCCCTCCCTGAGCTGGGACTAGGTAAGAGCAGCATTGACTGTTTCACAGGGAGAGAGGCTCCAGACCCTCATGGAGAGGGGGGCCAAGGGCCCAGCACACGCTGAGATCAGCTCCCTCCCCCGCAGCACCAAGGGCACACAGCAGCATTTGCCCCCCAGACCAGAAGAAACCTGTTCTTCTCTTGGGTTGAAAGGCTGACTGCAGGACGGGAGGGGAAATCCCTGTCCCACAGCCCTCTGCTAGGACAGTGGGTGCAAGGAAGAGCCAAGGCCTCGGCTCCAGCTCAGCGTGGGCTAAGCCCAAGCCTCAGGGACGCAGCAGGAGTGGAAGAAGGGTTGGCAATTTCCCCCAGGGCCATGGGGACTTGGGGGACAGGCTATTCCTTGATCTAGAACCACAAAGAGCCTGTCCCATCCCAGCAGCAAAGCAGAGGTGGCCTCAAACTTGCCCGCACAAGACAAGCCCACCATCTTCATCTTTAAACTTGGTCCGTACTGTCTGTCCTTGGCCAGGGAATGAGCACATAAGGGGATTGCTGATGTGCGAGAGAGGCAGCCCAAGGGAAGAGCAACCTCACCAGCCCTCCACCTCTGCAACTGGGTGCCGAGCAGTTTCAGGTCACAGCATAGAGCTCCTCACGGTCGTTCTGGCAGATCTGATAGCGACAAGTGATCTTCTGTGACCAGGCCCAGGGCTTCTTGTGTTTGTCCCGAGGAGGAAGCAGGAAAGCAACGCTGGAAGCCACCAGTATGTGCCAGATGCTGTGGGTGTAGTAATAGTTCTCATTGGTTTCCATGAATGCATAAACTGAGATGGCGATGAAAGCCAAGGTGATCCCTGGGAGGAGGTAGAAAACCCAGCGCTTCCACGAGGAGGGGTAGCAGTGCCTGCGCTTCACTCCGTGGTAAACCTGGAGGTGCCAGAGCACAGCAGGGTTAAGTTCAGCAGCCAAGGAGAAGCTTGGGCAGGGGGAAAACAGGCAGCACTGCCTGACCCAGGAGCATCTGCCAACCTCAAGCAGGTCCTGCCTGGCTGCCTTTACTTACCCAGGCTGCAATCATGATGCCAAGGGCAAAGAGGCAGGGACCCATCATGTTCCACACCCCTCTGCGGTCCAGCTGCAGGGACATGGCAATTAACAGGGTCCCCAAGACGAAAAGGACCTGGGAACGAGACACCACCGCTGTGGTCAGCGGCTCATCTGCTGCAAGAACACAGCCAGCCATGCCAGGGGCAGGAGGACCTTGCCTCCGGCAACCCAGCGCTGCCGGCATGCAGGACTCGGGAGCAGCATCTTCAGAAGGAGAAACCAGAGGACCCACAAACCTCTCCCCCAAATCTCAGTCCCTCCAGGCCCCGTCCCTAGCGGCACACAAGCTCATGATCCAAACTCCTGGGACAAAACAAGCCATCAAGGTGACATTGGGTGACAAACAGGCTTTGTCCCCAGGCTGGGCTGTCTGGGGAGCAGGCCACCCCACAGGCACCAGAGGAGGGGTGGCTGTAAGGGCTTTGTTACTAAAGCATGGCCATCAGAGGCTCAGCACGGCCACCCAGGTCTGGGCCTGCTGCACGGGGCTGCCCGACACTCACGTATTTCAGGATCTTCTTCACCCGGGACATGCACAGGATCGTCACCCAGATGGACACCACAGAGCCCAGGAAGTCACAGTACTGTAGTGTGTCGTAGTCCATGATGCACATCACCGCCACGCCTGGCTGGTCACACGCGTGGTAGAACTGGAGCCGGGGAGAAAAGCAAAGGCTGGTGTGAATCCCACAGCAGCACCCAGCTGTCTGGGGAGGAGAGGCAGGAGAAGGCTCGGGCCATGGCAGCCAGGATCCCTCCTGGCAGCGCCTCCAGGAAGCTCCACCAAACCACCGCAGCATTACGGGAAGCAGAGGAGAGCAGCCACCAGCCTGCAGGCAAGAGCTCCCAGGACAGCACCCTCAAGGCATGCAACGCTCCAACCCCACCTCAGCTCCCTGCGGTCCCCCCCAAACACAAGCACCCACGGCACGGGTGGAAGAGCCCAGTGAAAGCACCGCTCCTGCCAAGCTCTGAAGGGACAAGACGGGTCCATGGAGGTGCTTGCCCAATGATCCCAGAAGCTCCTTGTGGAGCTCCAGGATGGATGGCTCCACCAAGGACCTCAGCATGATGTAGTTTCCCTGATGCTCAGGGGGAGCTGGCAGGGGACCCAACCAAACCTACCGTGGAGAAGAACATGGTGTAGGTGTAGACGGAGGCCTCTACCAGGTAGTAGCGATAAACAGCCACCGCTATGGCCGGCAGGAACATGAGGTTGCTCAGGGTGAGCAGGAGGGTGGCCAGGTTCTGCAGACCGACAGACTGGGCCTTGGTATCATCCGTGCAGCTCCACCCGCCCCAACCTGCAGAAAA
>NW_010121411.1:3520-13685 GCF_000699245.1 Pterocles gutturalis
GTGTGGATCTCGTGTGCTCTGCCTTGTCCTCCGGTAGCACCCAGCAGGAGCCTGGGACTCCTCAGAAGCAGCAATTGCACCCCAGGAGCACCTCCTGGCCCCTGTCCCTGCTCCATCAGCAACTCGCACCCCTGTGCTCAGGGTGCTCTCGTGACTGATCTCTTGCTCTGCTGCGGAAAGTCTTGGGGAACCCCGGCAGAGCCCCATGTCTGCTCCAGGGACATCCTCAAGGTTGTTCCCTCATAGCAGGGGCCATTCTGCGTACCGCGTGGGTCTGCCCAGGCCGGCACTTTTCATCCCTACAGTAACGCAACACACATGCCACTTGCGGGTGGTACATGAAGTGTTTGAGGCTCAGGTGCTTTCGCTGATGCTGTAAGCTGGGTGCAGGGTTCCTACAGATCCCAGGAACCAGAGTGGGGGATGATCCATGATACTGAGGAAGCCACCAGTGTCCTGTCCTGCCTCCTGTCACTGCAGGGCAGGCTGCAGAGCCAGCTCAGGTTGCTCTGGGCCTTATCCAGCTGAGTTTTGAAAATCTCCAAGGATGGAGACCTGGATGCTGTGCAAAGCTGAACAACTCTGATGGGGGAAAATTCATCTTCTTTGATGTAGCTGGAAGTTTCCTTGCTGCAGCCTGTGTCTGCAGCCTCTCTCCCTTTCCCTGTGCCCCTCCAGAAGAGCCCAGCCCCAGGGTCCCTGTAACCCCCGTGGGCAGTGGAAGGGCAACTCCTCTTCTCCAGGGTGACCAAACCCACTGCCTCAGCCCAGGGTGACATCCAGATGGGAGTAAAACCTTCCTAGAGGACAGAGCAGGCTCTAGGCTCGACGTGGGGGTCAGCTCTCAGCCTGGTGATGGGGTACCGAGGGCTGAGCTGAGACAGTCTCCTACAAACACAAAACACAAACCTGCCTCTTTTTATCTTTTTTTTTTTCCTCTTAGTTGTTTTAATTCAAGATGAGGATGCCCATGCCCTTCTTTTGGGGAAAGGGGGTCAGTCACGGGGCAGCCTGGGTACACGCAGGCACTCCACGGTCAATAAGTCGAGTTAAAAGTGGCATCCGTCCCATCGCAGTGCCCCTAGAGACCCCGCCAGCAGCTCTGCCCCTTCTGCCGGCTCCCTGCCAGGCAGAGCGCAGAGGAGCTGCTCTCTCCGGTTTATTTCTGGGTCACGCATATGCAGATGGGGCATTTTGCTCCGAGTGATTCAGCAGAAAGCTGTCCTCAGCCCAATTCCCCAGTTCCCCTGGGGTGCTCTGTGCTTCCCAGAACCTGGCACCCCTCAGGGAAATGAGGATGCTGTTTTCCATCTCGCTCCTCGCCCCTCGTGCTGCAGCAGGGACGCCCTGGCTCCGGCCAGCCCCGAACTGCGCTGTGCCTCGTCCTTCAGCCGAGAGCAGGTACAGTACCCACCCCACACAGCGGCTATCATCTTCCCTGTGCCACTGACTCCCGCCCAGCCTTCTCACCCCATTAAGATAATTAGCAGCTGACACAGGGACACCTCCCAGGCCACGGGCTGCCCTGCGTGCTGGCTGCGGGCAGGAGACAGAGCACCATGGCAAAGCACAGGGACGACAGCCCAGCCTCACCGCTCCCTTTCCAGGACCCTCGTCACAAACCACCCTGAAAGACCTCATCGCTCTCTACAACTGCCCGAAAGGAGGGTGCAGTGAGGGGGGTGCTGGGCTCTGCTCTAAACTAACAAGTGATGGGACAAGAGGAAACGGCCTCAGGTTGCACCAGGGGAGGTTTGGGCTGGATATTAGAAAAAATTTCTTCACTGTAAGAGTGATCAGGCATTGGAACAGGCTGCCCAGGGAAGTGGTGGAGTCACCATCCCTGGAGGGGTTCAAGAAACGTGTAGATGTGGTGCTTGGGGACATGGGTTAGTGGGTGTTGGGTTGGACTTGATGATCCTGGAGGTCTTTTCCAACCTTAACGATTCTATGATTTTAATGATCCTGTGAAAGGCACAGGCTCAGCTGCGCTTGCAGGCAGCCCTGCCCACACCCTGAGCTCTTTGGGGTGCTCAGAAGCACCTCTCCAAGCCTGGGAGTCTCCAAGCTGGAAGCTAAATAATCGTTGAGCAGAAAGCTGGCCTCAGCCTGGTTCCCCACCTCCCCGGGGCTGCTCTGTGCTTCCCGGAACGCCGCACCCCCTGGGGAAGGCAGGATGTGCCCAAAGGGGCCCCCACGGGTGCCGAGGGAAGGCGCTGCGACCGCAGGCTGTTCCCCACAGCCAGGGCAGACCCCAGGCTCCCCTACCCAAACACCAACACAGAACCGCAGCAAAGCCTCCTCAGAAAAGGCACTCACCGGCCTTGCAGCTGCAGCCGGCGTAGAGGTAGCCATGTCTTCTCAGGAGGCTGCACTGCCCATACAGCCCGCAGTCGTTGAAGCAGGGGGTGAGGTATGCGAAGACGGTCACTTTGGCTTCTGTGGTGTTACATTCACTGCGGGGAGAGCAGCTCGCCTTGGCACCTCAGTCCCTCGGGAGCGAGCTCCCTGCTGTTTCGGGATCTGCCCCATACCCCCAAAGAGCTGGAAGCAGTTGGCGCCCTGTCCCCTCGGACGGCCAAACCGCTGGGCAGGTGGGAGCCAGCTCTCCCCAGACCCCCCGAGCAGACCCCAGTACCCTGCAGGACTGTGGGCACAACTGCCTGTGTTTCAGAGACCCCTTGAAGGAGGAACAGCAGCGTGTTCATTTATCACCTCAGAATCCCCCTGGGGAAGGAGAAGCCCACCCAGGCACCCCGCAATCTGCGTGAGACACTGCAGCTCAGCACCAGACACGCTGCCGGGGTGCTCACAAGAAGCAAGTGGGCACTGCCCCCCGCCTCCTGCCCCCCCTGCAGCCACAGCGTCACCCCACCAGCTGAGATGAGCCTGCGGGACGGCGGTGAGGACAGGGGCTGGGCTTTGCTCGCGCTAGCTGAGGGCAGCAGGACACAGAGGCTGCGTGCTCTGAGGCAGCCCCAAGGCTGGGGGACACACACCGGACTCACCCCTGGCCCTTGGGGCAGAGGAGCTGCAGGGAGAGGAACCAGTCGTCCGTCTGCGGGTACAGGACAATCAGCGTTGCTTCCGCGGAGGCCATGCTCACACTCAGAGGGTAGCCCTGGAAAAAAGCTTAAAGAAAAGAGGGAGCTGTGATGGGCCAGGACCAGGGGAGAAGGGCCCACAGCAATCCCAGGCTGAGAGCAGCCACACAGGAATCAGATCATCCTGTGGCTCCTTGCTCCCATCCTCAGGAGACACCAGGGGGGATGGAGAGGACACTTGCTCCTGGGACCCTTGGTTTTTGTTTCATCTCAGCTCTCGGTACCTGCCTAGACAGCACAGGCACCTGGAACAGCCTGTTTGCATGGCTGGTCCTCCAGTGCAGAGCTCAGCTGCTTCACACCAGCAATGCCTTGACCACCCCCAAACTCCTGCCAAGGGGGCTGGAAGAGTCCCAGCTGGTAACCAGACCTTCCTTTGGTGGAGGCTAACTCCCAGTGCCAGACTAGCTTCTGCACCCCAGCACCCTGGGCACACACCAGCACGAGAACCTCAGGAGGGCTCGTGCCAAAACCAGCTTCCCTGGGACACTCCAGCAAGCCCTGAGTCAGCTCCCAGCTGATGAGGTCTGAGAGCAAAGCCCCGAGCTGGTGGTGGGTACCAGCAGCTCTCCTACCTGTGCTGCAGTTCTGCGTGGCATTGAGGGACAGCACCGGTGACGCAGCAGTCACACATGCCACCACAGTGGCATTGGCCAGGTTCACGGACGTCTGTGCAAACAGAGCAGTGTCCCACGTCAGAGCGCCCCGATGCCACCCCCCCGCACAATCCATCTCCCACACCACCCACGGGATAAGGGGACAATAAGTCCAGCAGATGAAGGTCACCCATCAATTCAGCAGCTCTTTCTGGGCAGACCCGTGTTCACCTCACCCTGCGCTGCCACCGTGCTCCATCAGAGAGCCCCCGGGGACTGCACGGGGACAAGTGACCCCGGAGCTGGGACACTCACGCATTGCTGCAGCCTGAACAGCTGGACAGCAGGGCTGAGCCCTGCTCCAGCCCTCGGGAAATCTCACTGAATTTCAGGGGGGGTGATTTTGGGGTGTCACTGAAGCAGTGACTTGGGCAGGAACACCCCTGGGTTTCCCTGCTGGCTCTGCTCTCCCGGTGGCACGGCGCCAGGCTGCCGGGGAGAAGATGAAAAAAAGCGTCACTGCCACCGCACACCAGCAAGCTGTGGCATTTGAATCAGAGCTGGCAGGTGGGATGTGCTGGAAGCAGCTAAAACAGGCTCAGAATGTTTTGTGACAACAAAAAGAAAGAGAAATAGTCCCACCGGTGCCTACAGCCCCTGAAGTCTGCTGACAAACCAGCCCAGGAGCAGGGACAAAACCCTGCGAAGGGGTGGCAGTCCCATCCATCAGCCCCGCACCTTGTTGAGCAGGAGGCTGACGACGAGCGAACCCCCACTGTCCATGCCGCTGTTCAGGTTGAGGAGGAGGAGGGTGGGTGAGAGGGAGTTCACGGGCACGCTGGGACCGTTCAAGAGCCTGTAGCGCACAGACACCACGTCCAGGTCCTCACGAACGACAGGCTGGCTCTGCAGGCAGACACTCCTCTGGTCGGACGCGTTGCGTGGAGCCTCCCCGGTGGGCAGAGCGGAGCTCCCTGCTGTGCTGCCCGGTCGGGGACCCGTTTGGCTCTGGTTTAGGCTGCTGAAGTTAAGGAATGAACTGGTACTGCCTGGTCTGCAAGCTGCAGAGCAAAAACAGGGAGCAGTCAGGACTAGCACCTTACTTGGGCAGGGCCCCAGCAGCTCCAGCCCCCTCAGTGACTGTGCAACCTGGGGGTGTTTCAGATGGCTCGGACACTGCGGTATTGGCTACAGCCCCTGGAAGGCACCGTCTTTGCAACGGGAGCTCCAGCATCAGCCCCCACCAGTCGGAACACTGAAGGCAGGGGTACGGGGGGTGGAAGCACCCTGGAGCTACAGGGAAGGGGACGGGGACAGACAAAGGGATGACACACGCCATCGGAACACCCCAACATGCCCAGGGACTGTTCACAAGCCAGAGGAACAGCACTGGGCTGTCCCAGAACCACAGGCTGTGTAAAAGTCTCTCCCAGTTCCCCAGACACGAGCAGACGAAACCCCAGAATAGCCCCGGGCACAAGCCGTCACATCACGGCAGCTGGAGCCAAACGTGACACCTGGAGTCCCACTGCTGGAGCCTGTCCCTTGCTCCCAGTGACTCCAGCGCTCCCCTCTCACACCGCAGCTACCACAGCCCGGCCCCAGCACACGGGATGAGGCTCTGCTTTGGGGAAGGGATGGCACAGCCCCCAGCAGAAAAAAAAAAAAACCTTTAAAAAAACGTACCTAGTTGGAGAGCTTCCAAGGCTCCTAGAGTCAAACAGGGATCATGGGCACGTAATAAGAGGGTGCAAAGGTGCCTACCACAGCCACAAGGACCTTGTGGCCTCCTGAGTCACAGGGTGTCACCTGAAATGGTGACATCCCCTCACCACAGCCCAGGACATTACCCCAAGTACACCTCTGTGAGGTGGTTTCCTCCCTGTAGCCTGCTTAAAATCTGGTGGGGAGACTAGTTTTGGGTGGACGGACAGGACTGTAATGATGTGCTGACTGTCAATTTTAAGCCAGCCACTGCTTTCCAAACAGCCTTTGGAAAACATCATTGCTGTAGAGGCCCTGAACTTTTTGGGCATTTCCAAAACAGACATCTCCAGGGAACAAATGCAACAAGCAGGGCTCAGTCCCCGACGTTATGCCCAGGCCACCAGCGTGCTGGGGGACACTGGCCACTCCAGCCAGCCCCCAAATGCCCAGGAGAGACACAACAGATGCAGAGTTCTCTCTGCTCCTTCCCACAGGGCTAAAGAAAGTGGAACCCACCTGTGAAAGAAGCCAGCATCTCCACCGACACACCAGCAGCGCCCAGACTCTCCACCATGACCTGCAGCCACTTCTCCCAGGGGGGCGAGTCCAGGGCCACAGGGCCAGGCTGCAGTTCATGGTCCCCGTGCAGGTGACGGTCCTTTGGAAGGACTGGGGCAGCGTGATGGAGCCCAGCACCACCCGCACGGCACACACTTTCTGCTCGCTCGTCATGCAGCTTCGCAGCTCGAACTGCATCCTGGCGGCGTGCTTGGGGACGAAGACCCTGCAGGAGGAGGGACCGGTGGCTTGCAGAGCTCATCCTCTCAACACAAGCCCCCCACGGTCCCTGGAGCTTCATGGCAAGAACTATGCGTGGTGTGAAGAACCCGGGTGTGGTGTGAAAGTCCTTCCCAAGGGAAGCATCCCAAAGAACTAAAATTCCCACTGCTGGACCTCTAAGACCACCTGGGAAGAGTCAGAGAAGGGTGCTCGTGTGCTCCCCGTGCAAAGCCCACCACTGCAGCAGGCAGCTCGGCAAACACGCCTGGAGACCCCCAGTTCCAAGCTGGGGACAACAGGGCCCCCCCCCGCCAAGAGCATCTGGGGGAAATGACCCCCCCAGCCCCAGTCTTTCCACCCGCGGCTCTCACTCACTTCACATGCAGTGGCTTAGCAGGCGAGACGATGGTTTGTGGCACAGCAACACCGGGCTCCAGAACAGGCATATCAGTGAGTCTGAGCACAAACATATCCGCCTGGAACATATAGGGGCACGGGGTGGAGAAACCCTGCGGGAGGCAAGAGCAGAGGGGTCAGCTGTGGCGAGACACACGGGGCAGAGGACGATGGCTGAGACCCCCACCAGCCCCTCACCTTCACTTCGATCCTGCCAGCAGCCTCGGGGAGGCGGGCAGCAATGAACCAGTCCCCGGCGGCAGGAGTGGTGACGTTCACAAAGGTGGTGTTCTGCACGGCGCCGCTCAGAGCAATGCTGATGTTATACGAGGGACGGACGGTCGCGTTGGCAGGAAAACGAGTCCCCAGTGGATTAATTACAGGAGGGGCTCCGTAGCGAAAGTGCCTGCGAGAGAAACCAGAATGCAAATAAATCGAGGGATGTAAAAACTCTGGCAAGATACACGGGGATACAAACACACCAGTGGACACCCAGTTCGGCCTGGGATTGGAGAGGGAGCTGCCTGGAACCCCCCCCCCCATTTTCAAGTGGACCACAGGAGCCATCATTTTCACCTGGTGAGAACTGGCTGCTATTAGCTTATCCGGGCTTTATTTAGAGATTGGTTTAACTTGGCTGCTTATTAAGATAAGGATTTACGTGGTTCCATCAAGCCTGAAAGCAGATTTCCACAACACTTCCTAAGGTTAAGCCCCAGCCACAAGACTACTCCTTTTTCATAACCATCAGCAAATTCCCCACAGAGGCTAAATCATCAATGAGGAGCTTTCATTTTATAGCCAAGATCTGCATCTTCCCTATTTCCTCTTTTAGGAGGATGGACAGACAGACTAAAAAGATGCTTTCCAGGGAAGGTCTGCGTGACCGACTTCAGTCCACCAGCACTTCAGCTTTCCAGAGAAGCCACCCAACGTTCAAAGTAGCAGAAAAGCAGGCAGCTAAGTCATATGCAAGATATTTATTTGGGCAGCCAGGCTGGCATTTCATTTGCTTGCTTTTGGACTGTGCTGCAAGAGAACAACGGACGCAACAGGTCCAGCAAGGAAAGGCGACGGGTGACGCGTTATTAACCTGCCTGAGCTGAGCTGGGCTGTTTTCATTTCTCAGGGTATTGTTTAGCTCAGCTATCATTATTGGAAACCTTTCTGGGAAGCAGCAAGTAGGAAGCTCATCTGTTCCAGGCTGCTCTGGAGCAACCAAGAGCCCAGTCAGTGCCCAGGACAGACCAGGGCAGCCCAAGCCAAGCAGCAACCCTCAGTCACTGCCGAGACCTCCGTGGGGTGGGTGCCCCAGACCCATGTGTCTCTAAGGGCACAAACTGCCCAGGGAACTTGGGACCCTCCCAAGATACAGCTCAAAGTCTTGCCCCACCTGCAAATTTTTGACCTCAAATTCCCAACAACCCGAGGTGCGGCTGTAAGCTACATTTCTTTCACTGGCATGGAGTTTGCAATCTTCTCATGCTCTTGTTCCTGCAGGACTCGACGTTCCTGTCCCATCTCGGCTCCACACACAGCCCGCACCCCTCACAAGTGTCCCTAGGTTCTCCAGTTCCTCTGTACTGGGGAATTTGTTCAACTCCAGTTATCTGGGTCCTCTCAAGCCCTGTGCAGTTCTGCCACATCCTTTGGCACCATGCATGGGATCCTGCCAGGCAGAGGAAGGTCCAGGAACCCCTGGACACGAGCAGCACCACCGGCCTCACGGTGAAGCTCTCTCCAGCTTTTCCAAGGCGTCTCTTAGACATCACACCTGACAGACAGCCCCAGACCCACTGGCAACGTGAACAAGAAGTGCTCCTACAGGTTTAAACACAGATTTAGTGCTTGTACATGAAGAAACTACGGCTGCTGCAACCGGGGAACAGACGCCCAGCCTCCTACAGCCAACCACAGCCACGAGCAACAGGGACAGGAGGACACCGGGAAGCCCCCGCGGGCAGGCGCTGGCGCAGGGACATACGTACACCGTGATCTCCATGTCGCTGCACTCGGGTCCTTTCCCCCGGGACGCCTGCAGGAGCCAGCGAAGCAGCACGGTGTCCTCTGGCACGCGGAAGTGGAAGAGCTTGGCGTTCCCATACCAGCTGTAGAAGGACAGCTTCTGCGCGCTCTGCGAGAAGTACTCGGAGACGTACAGCGACTCTGAAAGGGAGAGAGCCCGGCGGTGGCTGGGGGGGCTGCGGGGTACACCCGCCCACAGACGCACACGGGAGGTTTAAGGCTGCTGGAGAGGAGCCCTGCGTGTCCCCGACTTCTCATCCCAGTCCCAGCAGACACATCACGATCCACATTGTTCCTCCAGCCAGAACCACCCACAGCCCTGCTACAAAACCGTCACCCGCAGCCAGGGAGCACTGGAAGACGCCTTAACTGTGCTCTGCGAGAGGTGCGCTGAGCGTGACCGATCACCGGGGATGCTGAGGCAGAGGAGAAGGTCAGGAGGCAAAGGTGATGGCACAAGGAAAGGCGATAGAGCAGGCAGCAGCAAACCCTGGGGCAAGCAGCGCCGAGCAGATGGATGCGGGCAGCACCGGGGTGCTCCGGGCCCTGGCAGTGGTTCATGGTGCCAACAGGCAAGAGCTGTGCCCCGACTGTCTCTGATGAATGCACAGGCTGAGGTTATCGGTCCCACCCAACTCAGGACACACGCACCGAGCAACACGCTGCCTTCCTGCGACGCACACTGTGACGAAAATTTGCGTGCTGGAAACCTAACTGCTGTCAGACGTACCTCCCAAAGTCTAAAGATTTTCCTACCTGGAAGAAAGGCTGCTGGGAGAACAGCCTAGGGCAGGCTGAAAGGTCATGCAAGAGGACAACAGCTATTCAGGCGAAGTGCCAGCAGGACTAACTACGTCCTCTGTCCATCCCTCTGCCCAGCCATGCCTACGGATCCCCCCCAGTCTGCTCATAATTTCAGCTGCAGAATTAGACATGGTGTTTTGTCAGCAAGAAACCAGCCAGAACGCAACGCGGGGATGGAAAAGGAACATCACACCAAGGATGAAACTGCACGGAAACAGCAGAGCCAAGGCTGTGCCGCCCACCCAAAACCAAGGTTCACAACACTCAGCAAGGGGGTGGAAGAAGATGTCTTCACATCTCTGCCCAGTCCTCCCAGACACTCCTTTTCTAGTCTGGGATTCCCTGGAGTGGGGAGAAGCCCTGGCACCTTTCAGACGCAGATTCCTCATTTCTATCAGAGAGTAAGGCAGCAGGCGGGGTGTAACTCGCCCTCCAGCACTGTGCAGGGTTGTGTTGGAACACAGAGAACCCCACGGAGTTTAAGAAAGATGCCAAAGAAAGAGGAAAACAGTTCTCAAGCAGGACCAGAGCCTTGGGATGTCCTTCACACCACGAGGAGCCTAATCCTAGCAGGAACTAGGATTCATGCCCCAAAGCAGGATACGAGCCGGCACCCACGGCGCTGCAAAGAGACAGGAACGCTAATCATGGGCTTAATTCCCTGGCAAATGGCCAAGCCCATGCCTCCGGGCACCCCGCAAAACCAACAGCGAAAGGAGGAAACAGGAAAGCAAGAAATACCAGCCACGCAAG
>NW_010121412.1:0-18957 GCF_000699245.1 Pterocles gutturalis
AAATTTTAAAATATTTACTTTAAACATTTATTAATATATTTAATTTTAAAATATCATGTGAAATCAATATAACTACTGGTCTATATTCAGCGTACACACATACATAAGCAGTGTAATGTCCTGCACACTTGCATAGACCCAGTGGAGGAACACAACCACAAGGTGGATGCAAAGCGTCTTTGGCTTCTCTGTCACTGATCAAGCTCACTCTACAAGAGGTCACTGTGAAATATGTTAGAGAATTAATCCATATCCCTAATACACAAACACATACTAGTAAGCAGCATGCAAAGGTGTTTGACTTACTGGTTTTCCCTCTATTGTGACTATTCTAGGATTGAATTGTTCCAGACTCCTCAGCCCTTCGGCAATGTTGGGAAGAAATCTTATTTGAGAGAAAACTTTTTCTGGAATGTTCATTAATAAGAAAAGAAAAAAAGGGATATTCTAAACTGCTGGGACTTTAAAAAATTTTGTGGGAAACGGAAAAATAAAATTTCTCAGGAGTACATAATAATTTATCACATTGGTCTGACTTTGATGATAATTATGAGCTACAATAGGTGTGTTTCAGTTTACATTTTCACTCGCTCACATACATATTGCAGAGTTTAATTAGTTAATAAAAACTATGTTCCTTTAATGTGCTACAGAAAATTCACTTGGAGTCTGAGAAATTTTTATTTTGTTCCATACACATCTTTTTTTTCAGCAATGTTAAGGATTCTTGCTAATTCAGTCAATTTATACTGCAGTGTTCATTAAAAAGACCTCTCCTGAATTCAGTGTGATTGTTCACATGAGCAATAGCACCTGTATACCTAGTGTCTACTGAATGAGACTTATGTTTCCTGTATTTCCAAGTCATGTAACAAAAACACTTTCCAACACCTGTTTATCACATGAAATGCACCAATCTTAGCAAAGTGCCATTACTAAAATAAAAAAAAAAAAAAGAGAGAAAAATGATCCAGTGATGTGTTTCTTATGTTAAAACAGCCAGAATACACTCTTCAGTCTCATTTTCTGCCACTGAAAACCTTTCACACTTCAGGAGTTCAATATCTTATACCTCTCCCCACCACCTTCCCTGAACAGCTGAATTTAATAGCTCAAAATCATTTTGCAGGAAAAACTATTCTTATGATCTTCCATATGCTGCAAACTAAACTACAGTGTATTGTGGTTTAAAGTGTTTTTAGAAGCAGCACTTTGCAAAATGGAAAATTATTTCTGATAAGTATGGAAGAGGAAATAAAAATATCACTCCAGCGTTCAATTAAAATACAATTAAACCTGCGTCTACGTGCTTCAGACTGTAATTAATATATTTTAACAAGATGATGAATTTTGCTTTCTCACTTCTAAACATGTTGCTATTTCTTATACATCTGTCACACCTTACCTACCTTTTACTGAACGCCTGAAAGAAAACATCTTCAGCGTCCTAACCACAGTAATGCAGCCACATCGGGTAGGCTTAGATGCCAACCTTCTCCCCAAAATTTCAGAAACTTGAGACACCTCAATTCTATCGAAATAATGAGTGGAGCCTATTATTCCCCCTCACTATTTTCATTGTCTTCAAGAATCATGTCAGTCAATTATTCACTTATATTGCTTGCTTCAAATCACTGATTAAAAAAGCTCTGAATAGTTTCCAACTTTAAGAATCAGGAAACATCTACCATTTTTAAAACATGTTTCTGAGCAACGAATCCCCAGCACTCTCTAATATGTCCACATCCAGCATTTCCACATCCATCCATGCAAAACTGTAGCACTGATGGAGCTAGACACGAAAACAAGCCACCCACTCAAAAATCTACTTAATCTGAGGTTTGC
Organism: Pterocles gutturalis; assembly: GCF_000699245.1. Lineage (NCBI taxonomy): Eukaryota > Metazoa > Chordata > Aves > Pterocliformes > Pteroclidae > Pterocles > Pterocles gutturalis. The sequence goes on from NW_010121412.1 coordinate 1,846, forward strand.
AAGAATTTGAGAGTGGCATTTTATTGCTTTAGAAAACAGTACAAAAGCAATTGCACTTTAGTTATTTGTATTTTTATCTTTTGACCAAGTGAGGGTGCAGAAATAAGATAATATAGAAGGATCAGCTATTTTACTTAGAAAAACTTCTACTATGGTTTTTGTCCGATAACAGAAATTTTTGACTCCCTATATATTTTAGTCATGCGCAAGGTATTGAATAGGGGTTTTTTTCATATTTGAAAGGGCACATAAGAACTCACAATCAGACTGGTCACTTTGAGGCAGAAGTTATTTTTCCGTTAATTTTACAGGGAATGAAGCCTGCAATATAACATCTTGCACTGCTGCTGCTGTTGCTGCTCTATCTGGAAGCCACACTCCCAACTTGGGAGGTACATTACGTTAAACGAAGTCAATATTTTATTTTAATACAGTTTCATTTTAATTGATGTTCACCTCAATGAGTGTAAAGATTTGTACAACGTCTGGGAAAGTAAACATTAGATGATTCATCACTGGCAAAATGAAAGCGTGTCCCTCTGATGAAATGAATCTATAAATCTTTGCTATGTTATTTCACTGATGGAAACTGAGTTCAGTGAGGAATGAAAGAGACTATTATAGCTATTCTTGAAAAGAAGGAGGAGGAAGGCACTGAAAGAGAGACCTAGGATATGGGTGGCCTAGAGTCAGTGTGAAACAAAAATAAGTCTCCCTCATCTTGCCCTTTGCATGCTCTTCAAAAGCACCCCAAGTACACATGGAAGTTACCAGTCTTTTATGCAAAGTGCACACGTGCACACACACACACACACACAAACACAAGAGAGAACATCTGAGAAGAAGCACAACAAAGATACCTACTTTGTGACAAAAAAACAAATCAGACAAGAAAAGAACAAATCAGATGAGAGTTACACACCTGTTGCTAAGCACTAATGATCACACTGGACTATGCAGCTTAAAACACTTGGCTAGACAGTGGAATAGTCGAGTTAGCTGCAGTGCACCAAGAAAAGGGCCAATAGGTTGGGACAGATTCCCAGCCCTAACACCAAAGCAGGATGATGATTTGGAGAACGATACCCCTGTCAAGGTTGCTTTGGGCTGAGGTGGTGGCTGATACTCACGAACGCATCCTACAGGTTGATGTCTTTTACACTGGAAGGAATTCAGGCCTCTTCTCTGACACAGCCAGAGCTCACAAAACGGCCCTGATGCAGAATGTTAAGCTCAGTAAAAACAACACTTAAACAGAAAAAAAACACTACCCACATACACACCCTAACCTTCTTCACTCAGTTCCCATTATCTGAACAATGTTGTATGAGAGCTGTTGGCCCATGTATAAACATGCGAGAGCTGCATCTTATCAACGCTCCAGAGAGAAGCTGCAAAAACCCAGGAGTCCAGCCCAGATGTCTGTCACTTCAGGACAAATGGTCACAAATGTCATTCTAGGATAACATTAATCTTTGCTCTCCCACTGCCCCTGACTGGGAAATTAAAGTTTCTGAAGTTCCAGATGGCCCTATAACAAAAGAATGAAGGAGGAAATGAGAATATGTAAGACACCGGAAAAAGCTGTAATTCTGCAAAAAGAAAAATTAGGTTCTGTTTCACAGGAATAGATCCCTCCAGATAACCAAAGCCAAGCAAAAGTCCACCATCTGGGTAATGAGTCTGGAGGCAATCTCATCCTGAAGGGCTTCTTTAAGCTATCCAGGCCAATATGTCATTTAGAATAATGAAATTGTCATATATTTGGCAAGAGGGCTTTGATTGTCCCTTCCTTTTCTACATTGTGGAAAATGAAAAAAGGGCTGAAAGAGATAAAACATTTCCCTGCCATCTTGTATGCCTGTCTGAGGGTAGGAGGACCAAAGTTTCTCCTACAGTTGTGTACAGCTGCTTAGAAGCATTATGGAAAATTCAGTGGCTAGGAAGACATTTTCCTTCTGCAACTTGCACTTCTCTTGCAAAGTCAAGTAGAAGGTGTATTCCTACCCTGCCATCAATGCACAATAATCTGCTTTTTACTAGAAAATGCCACTGGAATTCCTGTCAATTTCCACAAGACCAAAGCATACACACAGAATACCCATACTTCTGCAGATGCACATCTTTTCTATAAATTTGAGGCAGGGGTGCAATATTAGACATTGCATGAACAGTCAGTATAATCTTTGCCAGACACAAACAGCTTCTGATTATTGATCAGGGTCAATTCCTTAGTTTTCAGGTCTTATCATTAGTTATTGCATGCAACCGGAGAACAGAGAGCCAAGTTACTTACTCACTGAGCTGTAAAAAACTCAGTGGAAAAAACACCTGGTAGGGCAGAGTCCATTATTGAAACCTTGTGCAGCAGAGAAGCAGATGTAGCAACACTCGGGATCACACATGCAAGTATGAACTTCAGAGAGGTGTTCTCACATTGATGCAAAAACATACACGCACCTTTATAGTAATTTATTTTTACATGGCAATTCCGAATAATGACTATAAAAGGAATAGCATATAGCTGACTTATTGAGCAGCCACAGAAGATCTTGTGAATGCATCAGGATTTTTTTGTGCAAGCACAGCAGTGATTTTGTAATTAAAATCTTTAGCAGTGCAGAGACACAAATGGATTGTATAGGCTATCTTCATTCTAGCCATAGCTAACACTAAAACTCTTACCTGCAAAATAACAACATATTGTGGGGGTAATGAACTATAACTGAAGGCTGAAAATCTATAACTGAAGGCTGAAAATCTATAACTGAGATACTCCCTAATCGTTAATGAATATGGCTTCATGAATGATGTCCTCATAGAGAAGACAGCCTGATGACACAGAAAAGACCTTCTGTTTCAAATTCAAATTTCCACTATTACCTTGGCTTCCTGACTTCCAAACCACTTGTGTGGACCATCCCTTGATTGCAGGCAGTTTGGTATCAACAGCAGAGCTCCCTATTGTTCAGACTTTGTTGATACCAGCCCCCTAGGCCAAAATTAGCCCCTCTTAAAATTCAAGATTGCTCTGGACACATTTAACATCTTGGTATTCCTAAGTTTCTCATGAAGCATCTAATGTTTTTATACTCCTCCCTCCCATTATCTATACTGATAGTCCCTGGTCCAAGATACCAGTGTGTTGCAAATACTAATTCCTAAAGAGCCACTTCTGTGCTTTGCAGCTTGCATTTCAAAATGGCTGCTCCCTGCTTGATGATAATATTAGCATAATTAACATTTAAGGCAGTTAAATTTTTGTTAGTGAGTAGAGGCTCAATCAGGCACTTGAAATCTTGCCCTTGGAGCCCAAGAGAGTTAGAGCATTGGTTTCTGAGACAAGGCAGTGTCCCATTTCTTCTATGCAATTAAAGATAACCACTGAGTTTTAGATAATAATAGAGGTCAAAATACCCAAGTGCTATTGAAAATATTTAACCACACACCAGTGGTACATGTTTAAAAGGCTTTAGAAACTGGCATGTTACACAAACCAATCAAGCTCTCGTGGTTTACTTTGCAACTAAAACATCTTAAGCAGAAATACCATCTAATTGTGTACAGGTCATATATAAAAATGCAGATGGCTACACGTAAACACACTAAGTTAATGCTGGTTGACATCCACTCGACCTTATTCCAGCATTCTCAAAGTACTTTGCAACTATTGATTAACCTGTTATATAAAGGAGGGCTATCTCTAGCTTGTACTTATTTTCACAAAGGGTAAAGTAAGACAGAAGGTCAGGGCTGTAACCAGAAATGGAAAGACAGGATCTGGGGCGCCAGTCTTTTAGCTTCTAGATAGCTCACCTTCTCATTAAATGAGTCATGTGTGGACAACAAACAAACTGTCATTGGGAGCTCTCCAATTAAACAATCCCTTCAAAAAGCTATATGCATATTTTCAAGGCTGGAAAATAAAATATTTTAGGATACTAAATAAGCAACTGCATTAAATTTAGCTTTCTTGTTGAGCTCTGAGATCTTAAAGAACTCTGAATTGTGAGTCTTGACTGGGTTCATAAGCATTTTCTAAAGGACTGGCTTCATGATGCAAGGGCAAAAAAAGCTTCACCAAAGTTCCATAGTTTTTTAGAGATTACATTGCTATGATGTAGAAAGAAGCTCAGACTGATTTCCCAGAGAGACTATGATGAACCTCTCTTTTCAGGGTAAGTGAAGGACAGAACAGAAAAGAAATGCTAAAGAACAGCAGTGATCAGTAGGCACACACTTGTGCTACAGCCTTCAATCTAGCAGGCAGCTAGTTTAACCCACACAAAATAGCTCTTTCTTTTCCTAAGTTTTCCAACTGGTGGGCTGGCTGATGTGACTTTGTTACTTCTGCATCTGGTGTTCTGATAGACAAATGAAGAGTGACTTATTATTGCCGTTATTGTTCTCATTGCTGTTTCCACTGGACGTGATATCAATTAGCATGGAAACTTCATTCAGCATTGCATAATAACAAAAATACCCAAGTCTGGCTGGGAGACTTTCATCAAGACTTTCTCCCATATGGAGTAAGCAAAGATCTTCAAAGGACCTTAGAACATTCATCTTCCAGGACCATAAGGGGGTGGGAGATGAGTTAGCAACACTGTGAAATATGTAGTGTGGAAGTTTAGATATAACCTGAAGATGCATAAAAGATGGAAAGCAATCTTTTTTTTCATGAAGAATAGGTCACACCAGATAGCTTAGACAACTTGTGCAAAATGACAGGATTAGCGCACAAACGGAATGCAGCAGATCTGAATTTACAGAAACATTATTTATGGGTTAGTGGGTGGACAAAAGTTTTCTTAACAGATTTTTACAGATCTAATCATACACAGAAAGTTCAAATGGTTTCTTTTAGCCTCTACTTAGTGCTACTTTATAGCTAGAGTTTTGCTTTAATTTATCTAGACTTTAATGAGACTTTTGGTACTTTACTGCCTCAAAAATTATTACTGACACTGGAAATATGGTGCCTGGTTACGAATATTGCAGTGAAGATATGAAGTTGCCAGACACACTGTAAACAGAGCATAATTACAATATTTACAGTTGAACATCAAAATGGGAAAAGATGCCAAGTGGCATTTCTCAGAAGTTAATATTGGGACTGATACCATCTAATATCTTCCATAATAATTTGGAAAATGAAGTAAATTGTACATTGATTGAACACACAGTAGACACAAGAGGAAGATGAACTACAACATAGCAGGTGGGTAGGTTGAAAAAAAACCCTGAAAGATCTGGAAATCTACAAGGGAGAGAGAGAAGGGTGCATTTAAGAGGGAAGCTATTTAATGTAGACAAATGTAGAATAATAAGCTCAGAGAAAATTAACACCCATCTCAAGTAACCAAATGGGAAAATGCCAATTTTCATTTAAAAAAAAAAAAATCCAAGGGATTTCACAGTTTATTCACACTGAAAATTCACCTTGGGGTACATGCATCAGGTTTGACAACTTGTTTGCTACATTCCAGCCTGATGTGATTTTAGGAGGAAGAATAACAGATTCCCTTAAAAACCTGCCTTTTAAAATAAATTTTAACTTACTTTAAATGTATACCAAATACTCATAAAAGATCCAATTTACAGTCCTGTTAGAAGAAATAACATAGTAGTAATGTAACATAAGAATCGCAGAAGCAGCACGTATAAGGTTCAAGGTGGAGGTCAGGAAGCCAAAGCCCATCTGTCTCTGATACTGTTAAGGAGTTTTAAGTGTTCATTCCCTCTATGCAGTAGAGCCAAAATCCATTAAATACTACACTGCCACTGATTTGTTGACTTTAGTTTAGAAGATCAACTATACCTTAAGAAAAGCTATTGCTGCATAGAAGAAAGTAAGATTCTGAGGGATATTAAAATAAAAAACCCTAAACAAATACAGAAAAAAAACTTGCCGCATTAATTGTCTACTGTATACACTAATGAACCTTAAATATCATCTGCAGGATGGAAATTGTCAAAAGAATGTACCCTTGCAATAAAATTAACCTGTACTTATATAAACTCACTAAGTGTAGAAAACATATTTTACAACACAAAAACCCCCTACATGAACTGCTCCTGGCTCAGAGTTTAAAGAGCATGCTATCTTTTCCCCATCATTATTTAGTTAATAATACCCATAGTACGAGTACATTATTTTGTCACAGGAATGATTCATTACAAGAAAATATAAAACTTTATCAAGCTGAGTATTACTTTTCTTCCTAACACAGTAATCAAAATACAGCTGATGCATATGAAATGGCTGATGTGATAGCAATCAACAATATTTTTTTATGTATGCTTAAAAACCTGCTTACCAAGGGGAGCCATATATTCTGAATCCCCTCACCGTCACTTCAGAGTCTTGAAGATAGATGCAGTTTGTTAGAAGAGACTGTACATTTTCATAGCTCTCTGGCTTCAGCTTAGAAACAGAGGGGAAATAGTAAAAGTCCTGCTTGATTAAGTCAGCCATGAATTCCTGGTCAAAGGTCAATTCATGATTTCCTGCTATCACAATCTTGTATTCATAGGGCAGGCTACCTAAAACAGTGAAAAACAAACAAATTACTTGTTTTATGGAAAACCTGATGAAAGAAAACAGACTCTCAAACTATTATCCATTCCTATAATAAGCTAACATATTTGAAACAATCAAGCATATCCCTACTATGTGTTACTGTGATTCCTGGTGATTTTGGGTAAATGATATTACTGTCTTTTTCAGGGCATGCTATGATTTAGCATGCTTAGCATTAATATGTTGAAACTACTTTCAACTCATCAACCTTAAAAACCAGTCTGCAGACTTCTGCTTTACTATTTACTTCTAGTTAATTGCCATTTGTGCTGCAAGTATCACTTACTGTGACAGTGATGATAACTCTTTGATCGAGATTAGGGTTCAAAGAAGACCAGCTGTAATGCTTCACAAAATAATGTCAGCTCTCTTCTCCCAGAGCTGAGGTCTTTCTCAGCTTCTACTGAGGAGGTCTTACAGATTTAGAACTTGGGTCAGACAGAGGGGTCTGTTGTCCTCTTTACACTGACATTAAGATCAAGCCTTCAAACAAGACATGGATTAGGTTCAGCTGTCAAAACTCCACATCCCACACAGAAGTCTCCCAGTTTGCCTCCATCCCGTGTTTTTTCCTGCTCCATTTTCTCAGTGACTTTCTTAGATCCATGGACTATAATTTAAAGTGACTCATGTTCAGGAATATTTTACAACCTGTATTTAGTGAAAACCCTACAACCACCTCCTAATATATGCCCACACACATGCGTTCTTCCCGAGAGCAGCACTGCAACAGAAACTTTCACCCTGACTCCACATTTGGTTATCAACTGGATTATGCCCTTGAGAGCAGGCAAGACCTGTCTCAAAAAGCTCAACAGAAACCTTCTAAGTATATCTGAGAGGAAACAAAGACAGAAACTGTGTACAGCTGCATTCATTAACTTTCCTTCTGCACTATTAATTTGCATCAGGATGAAGAGAGTCAGAACAGGAGATTGGGAGCTGAAAGAAATATTTTATTCAAAATGAGACCCACCTTGCATAGCAGCAATCTTATCTTTTTTATTTTCAAAATGTATTATTGATAACACGGAAACCTTTAATGATGACCCCAAGCCTAACCTAGAAGTAGGATGTTTAGAGAATATAAAACACCAGTCAATACACAGTGGCAAAAGTTGGCATGCATAGGACTTCAGAATAAAATGCAACAGCATGATTCAGAGTTACAAAACAGGAGACGGTGAGCTGTGCTAGCCCAGAGAAGGTGGCACATAGCGGAACATATTACTTGTGAAATGAAAAGATATGGGTAGCTCTGAAGTATAAATTTCAGACACTTGTAACACCTGTATTAGGCAAATTGATCGTACAGGTTCCAGTCTTTCCTGTGGACCCAATAAATACATGCCTTTAGAATATTTATTCATAGAAACTCTTTTCAAATATTTATAATTACACGTTGAATGTTGGGGATTCAATTATTTACCTGAAATACTACTTGAGATGCAAATTTTGTCATTCTTTGCATTTTGCAGCTGTGTACTCCATCTCCAGAAGTTTTCCAGGGTGTACACACACATACAAAAGTTAAAAACGTTACTTACATGCTAAAATATTTATGGGCACCTACAGGCCTTAAAGCTTCTTGGTGAATAGAAAAGTAAAGAAATCCTGTATGCCACAACATTGTTAACAATTCCATTTCTACTCTGTTTTGTAAATATTTTCCAGCTCATCTGATCCATCCATCTAGCAGCCAAGAACCTGTACGAGCTGGTTATAGTTGTTGCTTCCACTAATGTATTTATGTCATGTTGCTGTCTGTGGGTGTTACTTAGGCAAATTAGCAAATTAGTCTAAATGTACAGTTACATTTATTATAGTGGCGGCCAGAAGCGCTGCTGTAGTTACAGGTCTGTCAGCTTTTCAATTAACAACTGTGTTTTTGATGACTTTGCAGCTCAGGTTTTTTTCCTTTCATTCCATACCAGGCAGCAACTTGCTAAACCTACTTTCCTTTCTTTGTCTCCACAAGCCCTCTTTACCCTTTAAATCTTAATTTTTTTTCCAACGCAGGCATTTTTTGCTACTTGCACATAAATTTAACAATAATTTGTTTAAACTTTGTTCCTTAGAAGACTTATGAACCTGGTTCACTTTTTACTCAAAGTGCAAAGTCAACCTTAGTTATAAATCTTTGAAACCTTGATCTTGGCTGGGCACAGCTGTCATGAACTATATGTATAACACACCAGCTGGGCAGCTGGAGATCAAGACCCTTAGCTATCAGATCACAATACTGATTACATATTTCCCATCTTCCCTGGTTCCAGTGTGATCCATACTTACCAATGCTCATTCTAGTCCACATGCAGAAGTCAATGCTGAATGCTAAACATCTCGTTGCATTAAAAGCACGGTCCTTCCACCACTGACCTCAGAGGGACCAGCACCACCTTACTGCAGCAGGACACAGTCCAACATAGTGGGTCAGCACAATCCTGAGAAACGTTGAATGTTTCAAGTGCCTTTTATAGCATTAAGATCCACCAGACATTAGCAATATCTGATCAATATTTACCTGAAAACTACCTCAAACGAGCAACTCTTTCCTACTGATGACCAACAACTTCTTGCTTTTCCTTTTTATATATTATTATTCGAATTATTCTGTATGTTCTTATTCCATTAGGTCCTTCAAATACAAACAAATACATGGTTTTCCATGCCTAGGTACTGACTACTGCACAATTTGTAGCCTTGGCTCAGTCCCTGGCTAGGACTCAAGACCTCCCCAAGAGCATACAGGCTCACAGCTGTTGCATAGCTGTGTTTCTACATGTGTCCATAGCTTTAGAAGAACCACTTTTCCATCTACTATTTTTTGTGCCACCAGCTCTCGATCAGCGATAATTCAAACACTGAGGTTGACCAGTTTATTCCCACATCTGCTAGTGGGTGCTAATAACAAGCTGGGTAGAAAAAGACATCAGGCACATTTCCTGTCCCGTGTTAAACAAAATGAGTTGAGAATGTTGAATTCCCACTCATGCAAGCTTTCATGGCTTCTTGTAACAATTGCATTTTCCTACCAAAGACAGCAGTGGCTACAATGTCTTCGTGTCAAAGACAGCTAACCACATCCTGGCTTGTATTATTAGCAGTAACACCAGCTGAACAAAGGGAGCGATCTTTCTCCTCTATCTGTCACTTGTGAGACCACATCTGGAGCATGGTGTCCAGATCTGGGTTCTTCAGTAAAAGAAAAATACTGACAAACTGAAGCAAGTCCAGCTGAGGACCATCAAGATGGTTGGGGAATGTGGCATATGAGGAGAGGCTGAGATCTGAGTCTGTTGCCTAGAGAAGATGAAGGGAAGACCTTGCGGCTGTCTACAACTACATGATCTCAGGATAGAGAGAAGGCAGAGCTAGGTTCTTCTCAAAGGTGCACACAGATAAGACAAGAGGCAACAGACACAAGTGGGAACATCGTATAAAGAATTTTAGTGGAATATGTGCCCAAAGCAGCTGTGAAGTGTCCATCCTTGGAGATATTCAAAATTCAACTGGGCAAGGATCTGAGCAGCCTGCTCTAACCAGACCTGCTTTGAACAGGAGGTTAGACTCAATGACCTCCAGAGGTCCGCCCCATCCTGTGTGATTCTAGGTTTCTGTAAGTCTACACTGGAAAATAAACAAGAATTTTAAAGAGCCTGCAATGCTGAAGGAAATTAAAAACTCATTTTGTGTTGTGATTCTAATGGAACAAATCTATGGTAGATAAACAATTTAACAGGACTAGAGATTATTTTCCATTAACTTTGGTATAAGTTTCTTGTACTATCCATTTAGCAGACGAGTAGGACTAAATACCCAACTGATAGCCAATTAACATTTGATGCTAGCATATGGCTTTGCTGCTGGGCAGGTAGCAAACCTGGTATTAATACAGAAGCTCTACACATACAAAGATATTAAAGAAAATTTATGGCTGTCACAGGAATTCTGCACACATATCCACAACAAAATTCATTCCTCAGTAAAATTAAGGCAGCAAGCATGGAAGAAATAGATCTGCCCTTCAGGAGTGCCAAGAAACACATGCAAGAACATATGCTATGGGAGTCAAAGATGTATTTTCAAACCACAAAAAAAGTTATGAATTTGGGGGAACACTACATTTTTTTTCTGATCTCTTATTTTGCCTAGCCAAAACAAGACAAGTGTTTTTGCCCAAAGACCACAGATGCCCTTATTCTTGGCACCTGAGAAGCTTCTGCTGAAATATCTCTATAACCTGGAGGTGAACTACAACTAGAATTGGTGGCAAAAATTTACTTAAAACAGTTTTCTGTATTAAAATTATTAAAATACCACTTGGATGGAATGGGATATATTTGGAAATTCATGTAGTGATTCTGACATTACCAAGGAAACAAAATGAAGCAAAATGTCAGTTTAAAATATTTTGGGACAAATGAAAATTTCATTTCTAAGCAAAATTTCACTTTTTTTAAAAAAAAAAAAATATGAGGTTTTTTCCCTCCCATAATGTCTAACTTGCAAGAAATTAAAATTATTTTCCTCGATAATCAACCTCTAGCCACTTCATCCTATTTGGATTTGGAATCAACATAAATGTTTACACATCAAAGTTCTGTCAGAAACACACTGGCTCCAATTCTGTCCTGGGCTTCAGGGCTTTCTCTTTCAGTCCACAACCAACTTTTGCTTTCTGCCAATTTGGAATGAGGCTCCAAGACACCATCTACTCTTTTAGGCTCTATCTCAACATGGTATGAGAGATTTTTCCCCTCCTTTTCCTTCTTCTCTGCTACATGGTTCTTCATCTTTCCTGGCTCATTCTTTCCCTCCCCTTTCTTTTTTTTTGTAATTTTCCCCTGTATGCAGAAAAATGCTGGAGACACATTATCTTGCATTTAATTTAGCAGTTTTAGCAAAGGGTATCTTTTTCTGATAGAAACAAAACTTGTGGAAGTATGATGCTTTACACTTCCGCATGCTTGTTTCTCAATAGCCCTCTGAAAATGCCCAACAGATTCAAAAGCCATTTACTATATTCAGCAGAGGAGTAAAGGCCTCAAAGATAATTATGTTCCCTTGAGTCCCCTGAACATGTCTAACAAGACTCATGCCCAGTCTGAAGGAAAGTCTTCAAAGGAATGAGACATCTTATGAGACACCTAAGAACCCACAGAAGCTCTATAAGACAAGATCCAAGAAGTCAGGAAGCAGTGGTTCTGCTCCCAGAATAACTCATGACACAAAAAATTCTGCCCTAAATCTCCTAAATCAATGTAATTTATTATTCTTTGAGATTATTTTACTATCAAAAAGCCTAGGATTCATATTCAGCTTATACATAGCTAGATGGTATTATCATCTTGCTAACTTCCTAACCAGATACATGGAGTTTTTGTCAGTTGTGGCAAGCCCTCCTCAGAAAGTTTCCTAGTCTTTGTTTGCTTAGTATAAGAATCTGATAGTAGTTCTGGTAATATAACACATATAAGAGTATATATATTGTTTAGCTAGTAACATCTTTGTTTATTCCTTTCATCACTGTATACAACTAATTAAGAAAATCAACTGAACATCTATTTTCTTGCATATTTATGCACCAATTGCAAAATTATTACAGCAATTCTAAGTTTCTAAACTACAGTAGGTCCTTTTTTACGGTGAACATAATTTTTACAAAATAACTTGAAATGCTGGGGAACCATTACTTGAACTACAAACTGCATAATGCAAAGCACTGAACAATGTGCCTTTGTTTGCTATTTCTCTGCATCTGAGTTTGTTCAAAGTAGAATTCTGTGTGCTTAAAGGTTCATTCTGTTCCATCAGCAAGTCTTCTTCTCCATAAATTAGACCAACACTGCAAATAATTCAAAAGCAAATGGATGGTGTTTATACTCCAGGATCTTCTTGTACTAAGTTAGGCATCTTTATCAACCCGTGACCTCCTTTGCAGCTTACAATTGTTATCCATTTGCAACTTCACCAAGACAAATGCAAAGTTGTACAAGAAGATGTGCTTTGCTTCTCTCCTGGTATTGTACTGAGCAGAATTTTTAGTATTCATTAAAAGCAGTGACAATCATTTAAGTGCCCACTTAATGCTTTTTCCCCTCTCATTTCAACCTTTCAGAATACAGCAGTGAGTGATATAGTAAAAAGACTGCATAACTCAGATTGCTTTTTTAGCATCTCTTTGACAGTTCTGTGTTTAAACACTGGGGAGTCTCAGATTGCTTTTTTAGCATCTCTTTTGACAGTTCTGTGTTTAAACACTGGGGATGATGTCTGGGAAATTCACATTAACATACTTTTTGTATGGTGTGTAATCTGGAATAACATTGTAAATGAACACTCCCTTCTACATCATCTGTAACCTGCTAACTCTAGACATTCTTGCATTGTAAAAGCCAGTAATTATATCAAACAGGAAAACAGCAAGCACATACAATACTGCTCACATTTGCAGAACAGGATTTCTTAAAATAAATAGAAAAAGCCAAATCAAACTAAAAAATACCTGATAATAGTCCAACTTAGACTCTTTGATATAGATGCACCCACACACACATATTCAATAATTGGCCAAAATTACTTCTAAAGGAAAAGTGGCTTCCTTCTACCCTGGTTTATTTAATTACCCTGTAATTATGCAGAACCAACCCAATGCATGCTGCAAACTAGGCCATTACAGTAGCTGTAGCAGGTCAAACCAAAAGATTATGTAGCTCTGTACCTTCCGTCCACCAGTGGTCAGTAACAGACGCCTAGAGAATTGTACAACTGCAAGGTTTTCCTAGATTGAACCTTCCTTTGATATGTCCCCTTAGATTATGGCAATTAATGGTTTGAAAATCCCCAACTACAAAAGCCACAGGGTCCATTTTCATAAACATATTTCTTTTTTACTTCCTGGAATAGTTGTAGTCTTAAATAATCTACCTTTCTGAGGAGATAAATTTCTACAACAGCTTTTCTGCCCTTTAGAATATTCTAGTTTTGCTTAATAACTTGTACCTGGAGACAATGAAAGCAAAGGAGATAAAGAACTGTGTTAAAAATAACAATTTAAAAATACTTTAGACTTCCTACACGGATCTCTCTGCACACCCATACAGATTCCTGTTCAGATCTTCAGATCCCACAAAGGTGCTTTCACTATCTCCCAGTTGTCATCCTCTGGAAGGGAAGTCTACAAAGAGCTGTGTCATGTCACTGTAACAGGTACACAACACTAATAACAACGTTTAATGTTTTCGTATGGTGCTTTGCAATACGTGTTCAAAGTACCATACTGAGAATAATGAATCTTCCAACACATTCATGTGGTAGGGGGATCAAGCATCATTTTCACAGTTTTACATGGGGGAACGATAAAGAGGCTGACAAATCTGAAGAGGACTAACTAGAATTCGGTTCCCTGTCTTCCTCAGGCTCTTTCAAATATCTCCCCCAGAGGCAATGACAGTTCAGAATCATATTCCAGATCTTTCAGTTCCTTGGTTGCTCTCTGCACTTCTGATCCACGCTGTCCTCCTAAAGCTACACTTGGCTGCCAGGCTGGAATAAGACTGGGTATTTTTACTCACTTGCTTATTTTGTGTGTCAGGGATTTCAATATTTACAAAAATCACAGGACATTTTTAGGTGCGTCATCACAGAAATTCAGAATCTTTAAGTTTGGTTGCTTTCCACTCCATCAGTGGAAAAAAGGAACCTCAGTATTAGTACAAAGTGCAAGAAATCCCCCAAAAGCGTACATGTAGTTGGAAGGAGGGGATGAAGGAAAAATTCCTTAGCACCTACAACTCCTACAGCTTCTCACCACTACCATGGGGGGCATACCTATAAAACAGTTGTTCTGGTCATCTTCCCAATACAGGGATGTAGCTTAAATATTCCCTGAGACTCCCAACAGCCAGTTTAAGGTTCAGAAGTCTTCAGGACATCCTAAGTCCCCGGAACTGGAAAAATATTGTAAGTGTGTTGCAGTGCACTTTTCTGTGCTGTGTTGTCTGAGCCTTAGATGTACAAACGGATCTGAGCCATCGCACATTTAAGAAATGCAATAAAAACCACTTTTTTTAGTATGCCCAGTCTTTCAAAAATGACATCTGTTCTAAATCCCTGCACAGCTCAATGTTTTTTACTGCATTTACAAAGCCATTCTTTTGTAAATAGATAATTAGTGCTTAAATACTTCTTTCAAGGGGTTCCTACATTAACATAAAAATAGTGTAATTACCAGTGGTCAAAATGGCATGACTACAATTTATAAATTCTAATTTATTTTGCCGCTCTGAAGCAGATTTTCTTTCTTCTTCAACACAATTTTAATCTGTTTTAAATGTATTATTGAACCTAGAAATATAAAATACCTGTTAAGAGAGGAAGAAAAATAACTACCATCACTTTGCGAGATTTAACAGTAAAGCAAAAGTAAAGCTAAGCCTAGGTTTTCAGGGTTTTCTGAAGATCTTCTATTTTTTACCAAGAACTTCAAAGCAGGGATGATGACCAAAATTAGCTGATTTTGTTCTGCAATCTAATACTAGAAACAGGTGATTCTAGTAGTGCTAGTTACAACAGCTGAGAAAGCATCTTCGCTCTAAAATATTTTTAGTCTGAAATAAAAATGTTATTTTTTGAGCTGAATCTGCCCAGGTCAATTCCTGAAGAGCACGTCAAACAATTGAATCAATTTTTTTGTGTGTGTACAATATGCAAGTAAGATTAACATTTTCAGGAAAATGCTCTGAAGAGCTAATCACTGTTTTCCACTACAATGCAAAGCCACCTTCTATTTTTTTATTTCAACTTTAGCTTGAACTTGAATTTCAAACAGTAAGACTGTCTTTGACATTGGAAAATCTCAAGCAAACACACTGAAACAATGGTTATTATAAGACGTGTTAGTTTAAGTAATCTTTCAAATCCATGCACAGAAGATAATTCTCAGAGAGAATATGGAAGTATGTGTTGCAACTTATACCACGGATCGGCTATTTAGTTAAATTTACAGGAAAGTAGTCCAGAAGCTCAAAGTGACAGTGGGTCCTGGAGCATACACAATTTGGAAATGATATTACAGACTTGAGCACAGGGAATTACAAGAGCAACTGAGCCAAGCAGGCAATTTTCAGTGCCAACAATATGGGAGATAAAAAAATAGAGATAGTTTTGGAGTCACTATTTGATGAGTGCACTAAAGCAGGACATATGTCTTTGTATTTGTCCTACAACACATTTCATTTATATGCAGGTAGGGAATAAATAACAAAAAAAAAAAAAAAAAAAGCTGAGGACAAGGATAGTTACAGTGCATAATGAGCTTGATATACCTCATGATATAATCTATCTTATCTAGCTTTCATTACAGAGAATCATAGAATGGCGTGGGTTGGAAAGGACCTTTAAAGATCCTCTAAGTCCAACACCCCCGCCATGGGCAGGGACATTTTTAATGAGATCAGGCTGCTCAAAGCCCCATCCAACCTGACATTTTAACATTTTCAATGATGACACATCCACAACCTCTCTGGGCAACCTGTTCCAGTGTCTCACCACCCTTATTGTAAAACTTACTTCCTTATATCCAATCTAAATCTACCGTCTTTCAATTTGAAACTGCTGCCCCTTGTCCTGTCAATATAGGACCCCGGTAAAGTCTTTCTTCATCTTTCTTATAAGCCCCCTTTAACGATTGAAAGGCCTCAATAAGGTCTCCCCAGAGCCTCCTCTTCTCCAGGCTCAACAGCCCCAACTCTCCCAGCCTTTCTTCACAGGGGAGGTACTCCAGCCCTCTGATTGTTTTCGTGGCCCTCCTCTGGACCTGCTCTAATTTAGAAACAATTCCCCCAAATTATTTTGAGCTGTTTAAAGTGATGTCATTAAAATCTCCTTGACATACTGGAAAATCAGCATATGTTCCAAGCTGTCATACCATGCATCCTTATAATGTCATTAGAAAGTCTCACTGGCCTCCTAGCCTTCCGTTTGGCTCTACCATAATACATATTTTGTACTTCATTTTTCCTGATCCTCCAAAATCAGATTTTCAAATTTGGAAAAAAACATACAGTCAGAGAAGAAACTAGGTAAAAAAAGGGAAAAGATGAAATATAAAACCAGGAGAAAGGTCAATTCAGGAAAAGAAGGAAGGGAAATTACTAGGTTGGAAACACTGGCAAGCTTTGCAAACTGACTATTCATCCCTCTTCCCTTCTGTTTCTGAGCTACCCTGAATAAGGGTAGCAAAACAGAAATCTGACTTGCAAAAGTATATCATGATACTGGATAACTCGGCATTAAGAGGACAGATGAAATTGAATATAAATTAATGCTGAATAATTCAAGTGCTGGAAAAATATACCACCTATAGATAGACACTGATGGGTTCTGAACTTGATATTACCATTCAGGAAAGAGCTCATAAAGTTGTAACAGGCAATTTTATGAATATGCCATCTCATTTTTCAGTCACAATCAAAAGTAAGAAAAGACTAATCCACAGTGGACTTCAGTAGGGCCAACTTCGGCCT